>NW_010103281.1:38762-67858 GCF_000699245.1 Pterocles gutturalis | reverse complement strand
TGTGTGTCTGTGCCCCCCCGCCTTGGGCTGTCATTGCGCGGTGCTGGTCCGGGCTCGCTTCTCTCCGGGAACACTGGTGCTTTCGTGGGGTGCTTTCTGTCCGTGGAGGGGTGCTGCGGTGTGGTAAGGCGATGCTACAGGCTGTGAAACGAGAAAGCAAATAGTGTAATTGGTGTGTGGCCACGGTGACCAGCAAGAGGTGCCTTATGAAAAGTAACAACATTTTAATGGGTTCCTTTTTACTCTGCTTTTTTTTTTTTTTTTTCCTTTTTTTAGTAATAATAAAACTGCTCACAGTAATATGAGGGAATAATCAGTAAGAAGCAGTTCTGTACATTATTGTGATATATTCTAAAGGTAGAAGCTGGAGACCTTGGGTAACAGCCATTTTTTCTTTTGAGTGCCTCGGAGGGTGTTGCATACATAGCAGCTATCAACTACAGGGTTTTTTTAATTATAGCATGTGGGTTTGCAGCAGGTAATTAAATGTGTCTTATGATACATGTATGTCTGCCTTGCCAAGTGCTGTGAGCTCTTGTAATGCTTCCCCTACACATACTGGGAATCCAGTACCTGGTGAAACATCTTTAAAGCCCTATCATTTTAAATTTTCTGGTTCCGCAGAGGCTGCAGAAGGGTGATCTGAGTTCACGGAAGGCTTGTCCTCAATTGGTTTGTAAAAAAACTCTGTTGGCTGAATTTCTAGAATGGTCTCTTTATATTAGCTTGATTTTTAGTGACCCACAAGATTAGAAGTAGGCTGACATGTTCTAGCATGTGCATATTCGGTGATTAAGAACTATAGCATAAAGTGTGTTTATTTTTCTGAGCTAGGTATTTCCAAAGAGAGGGGTAGCATTTTGAGTAAGACTCACTAATATTAGTAACAGAAAAAGCAGGTACAGTTGTGAAATGCTTCCATTCAGTGATCTCTCCGCCTACCCCTCTCCCTTTGCCCCAAAAGATAAAGCAGATGGGGGTTTTATTGTGTCTTCGTGACCTGTTCTCAGTATTAATATCACAGTTCTTTATTATGCATTCCTGTGTTCTTGATCAAAGTTGTAGTAGACCCGATCTGGTTGGCATGGCCCTGTGCTAACTGTGTGGTTCTTGGATTGGGGAAAACAGCTTCTTGAGATGGAGTTTGTTTCAGTAAATGACTGGAACACTTACTGGAATTACTGTGTCCTAGACTAAGCCCTTTCAAGGCCAGGTCAAATTTTGCTGCTAAAACAGCAGTATGAGGTAGTGTATGCACACTCTGTTTTAGGTTTGAAAGCAGTGCTGCTTAGTGACATTTGTAAAGGTGGGATGCACAAACTAGTGGAAAGTACTGTGTTTCTCTCAAGTTCTTCACTATTCTGCAATATTGTTTGATTTAGGCTATAATTTGGATCTTTCTTAATGTGGTTTAATTTGGTCCATTGCCAGAACAGAAGCATGTGCTTTCTCGTGCTTGTTTATACCTTTTTTCCTTAGATCAAAGTTAGGTGATGTTGCATCTGCAGGATAAACATGATCAGAGACCTGATGAAAACTCATTTTATGTATATCTGAGCTGGAGTGAGTGAGAGATAAAGTTGCAAGAAGTGGTAGCCTAGATTTTTGGGTCTATGAGCCCAAAGTCAGCTTTCTTTAACCTTGTTTGGTCCCCAGAGTTCAAACTCTGTTCCTATAAAGTGCACCCTCTGATCCTATGTCTTCCCTGCAGCTTTCTGTTTCTTAGGCTGAGCCTTTGTTTTCTCTATGAACTATTTATAAGCTCTTGCCATACCATGTTTGTCCTGTTTTCTATGTTTTTTTCCCCAACACTGTGAGAAGTTCAGTGGAATTTAGCTTCCTAGCTTGAGCAACCACTTAAAAGGTATCAGCTTCCCCAAGGTGCTGAATGAAGTTGATCAGGTTTAATGACCTTCCATGGCTTTGAGGCTGTAAAGCATAGCTTGCTAAGTATGGCGGTGTTTTCACAGGATAGCAGATCCATTTGCTAGTTGTATATAGACAGATGTCTCATTTCGTCCTCAAGAATTCAGTATTATTTGGTTCTAAATACCTCTAAGTTTGGATGACCTGTACCATTTTCTGCTTCGACATTTAACAAAAAGACTAATAAAGTGCTTCAGTGAATAATCAAGGATGTAGCAGTAAAGTAACAGGAGACAACAGTGTGGGCATTGTGAGAGTGGCTTGTCTGTGTCTGACTTGTGAGCTGCAGGATAGCTGTCCCTCAGTTAATCAATCGATAGGTTATTTTTGTCTCTAAAAATGTTGCACTAACAGCACTGCTCTCATTTAAAACCACATGCTTATGAGGGATTAGAAATATTAATTTCAGTCTTCTGATTCAGAAATAATCTTTGCTTCAAAGGGAGCTTAGTTTTACTACCATGATGCTTATGATGACATACTTTCATGCTTCTGGAAAAGAATAACCTCTGGTTTTACTTTTATTTGATTTAGCAGTGAAATCTGGGGCTCTTTACACATAATAACCACATTTTTTTTATTTTCCTGTGAGGTTTACATTTACAAAAGCATTAGCTTTTCATCCTGAAGCTGAAGGAATGGGTAGAAGTGCATGGATATGAATGTAAGTCCAGCTGAAGGACTGATGTCCCAAAATATGTGCCTTTTGAATTGAAAGTGGGAACTGTCACATTAAAGCAACATGTCTGTCAGACTACGGTAGTGCCTTAGTCTTAGGCAGTGAATATCAAACTAAAGAAAATGATAGTAAGCAAGATTTCTTAAAAATCTACATATTTATAAAAAAATGAAAACGACAAAGTTATTTGTTTCTAAGCCCATTTAATATCTGCAGGCAGATTCCTAATGGTTAGTTATCACTCTTACCTCTTATTGTGTGAATTGTGATATTTTTCACTCTTCTATTTTATGGAGGTTTATTATAAAGATTATTACTGTTTGTGTCACTTTTATTTTTAGCTGTTTCTAACAACAACAAAAGTTTTGCTTTCAAGGCTAAATGATAGCTAGTGTTTCCCATCGCTTTTAGAGTCAGGTCATTAAAGTATTGTCCGTGCAGTATGTGTCAAAGCTAAGATATATAATCAGAGCAATTATATTACACTTGAAAAAAATACATCCATTAAGTAAAAAAGGAACAGTTGCTACATAAAAAGCTGTAGTGTTGATAAACATCTGTGAATATAATAATTTCAGTTAGTGGAAATCATGTTTCAGTGGAGTGTTTGTGCAAAACCTATTAATAATTAATAGTATTGACATGTCTAAATTGTGTGTGTGGAAGACTGGCCTTTGGGTTCATGTCCTTAAATGACCTAGGATAGGATACCACAAACAGTAAAAAAAGAACAAGCTAGTTATCAGGGATAAAATAATGAACTCAAGATCTGTGTTAAGAGAATTTTTAAGAGAGTGCTTCTAGACAGAAAGCCTTGACCAGGTGCAAATAGATGTATTCGATGCTGTAAACCAGTATTTCATGTATGTTGGGTGGCCATAAGTCCTTACCAGTAAGGACTGAGTTAAGAACTGAGCATTGATAAAGGCAAGGGATGATCCACAGAAAGTGGATCGAGAACTGAGCATTGATAAAGGCAAGGGATGGTCCACAGAAAGTTTATTTGCTCCTTGTGGAAGCAGAAGTTTGTCTTAGATGCCTGTGTTCTGGTTTGTGTTATATAATACAGAAGAAAAAGTCTTGAATATTTAGGTTTAGTATATGCACTCGCTTGTTCTGTGGAGTCTGTATTTTCCTTCATAATTATGTGCTCTTGGGGAAGTGGGACAGCTCATGGCATACGTGAATTGCAAGCGTGAGATTTTTGCTGGATTTGTGATCAGATGAATAAGGATTCTTGGTATGCCTGAGTATTAATAATAGTAATTTTCTTCTAGATTCATGCACTTACCATCCAGGTGTGCCAGTCTTTCATGATGCTCTCAAAGTAAGTATGTAACTGTCTTTTTTTAAGTCTTATCTTTTTTTCCATATATGTAAACCAGTATGCTTGTTTTCCTTTTTAGTTCCGAATCTTTCAGTGGTCTAGAAACTGATGTCCAGCCTATTGAGCAAACCTATGAAATTAGAAAGTACACTTAAACTTGAAGAAGAAATTAAAAATTGTACTCATGGTCTAAAAGCCATGCAAGTCTGTATGACATGTTTTCTATTGATTGACTTCAGGTGTCTCAACAGTTTAATTAGGTCCTCTGAATAGGTCTTTGGAGACACTGAGCAGTGTCATACTCTTCCAATTAATTAACCTGCTTGGAATTCAGACCAGCTGCTTGTGGTCTTATGTTGCTAGTGAACCAATGTGTATGTGACATTTGCCTACTGTGAAAAGTAATTGTGTTCTGTTAATGTGACAAATGAGTATGTTGATTAAGTTGGGACTTGTTGCCCGTGCCTGTGATGCAGCTGTCCAAGATTCTTGGGCTACATCTTCTGTAGTGAATTAAATATACCTGTGACTGGTCTCCAGTGCGTAGGCCAACTGCAGAACCCATACTCATTATATTAAACCTACTTCAGGATCTACTGGATACATCCGAAATGCCTACAGGGAATTTTCTGAGACATAACTGAGAAAACAGTACTGGAAATCATTCTAACAGTTTGATTGTGTATGTCCAGAAATGGAGCCTGGCACTGTTTACTGTATTAATACAGAAGTAGTGTAAATGACCTTTCTTAGGACACCAAACTGCTACTGAATCAAGCTTTGGGGGAAGCTTTTTTTTTTTTTTTTTTTTGTACTTAAGAACTGCTTCTACTGGCAGTGCATCTTAGCCCTGTCCTGTAACATGGTGTCTTTTGGGCTTGTGGAAGCTTGTGTGTATGTGCTGGGTAGCGTGTTTTCTGTGAGCTGTTGCTCATATTGCAGGACACGACCACAGAACCAGACACTGTTTGCCACTGCCAAACTGGGACAGATACTGTTAGATCAAACGTGATATAGTTACTTGGACTATGGCAATTTGTTTTCTACAAAATCATAGTTGTACTCATAACACGGTACATAAAACTTGTACGTAATTATAAAGACAGAAATGACACATTACCTCAAATATTTGTGTTTACTCTCCCTCACCGTTTTTAAAACAAGTACTACTTTCCTCCTCTTCTTATCCTGTCTCTTGACCTAATTAAAAATCATCATAATTTTGTATGGGCAGTTTATTTCCTGCTATGAATTCTAGATAATCCAAGTGGGCAGGGTGAACCTTTTGTCTCCTCAACTGTGGGGACAAATATTTTAAGGATATTTTAGCACCACCTACCTAAAACCCATTGTGTCACACTGTCTAAGCTCCTAAAGGAGTAGTGTATTTATTAGTCAAACTGGTGCCTTTAATAAGGTTCTTTGAGTAGTAAGATACATTATGCACAGTGGCAAGATAATTTTCTCTAAAATTGTGTTTCTGGTTTATATAATAAAAAGTGCCCTTGGCTGATGTAGCTGGATAGATGGCTATGCAAGGCAGATCTCTAGCTTTGTGGTCGGAAATAAGCAGTTGAAAGACTTGACTAGTGCTCAAGGAGGAAAGAATCCTCATCATTTTAGGAAGGGGCCTGTACATTCTGCCACAGGTGAGCCTAGTCTCAGGTATCATATGTTTGTTTTGCTTACGTGTTACTTTATGAGATAAAGTAACGTTTCTATTTTCTGTTGTACAGAGTTGGCACCTAACTTGTCATGGAAATACTGCCTCACATTATACTGAACTTTCTGATTAAGGCAGCATGAGTGAATTAGAAATGACATCTGTAACAGGTTTCTCTGGCTTTTAAAATTGCAAATGATGATAATATTACCCAAAGAAGGGAAGAAAATAATCTCTAATCATGATGTGCTGTATCTTTACAAAAGATAATTAGTCTTTTGCTTTTTATAAAATGTTGCCAAGTAAGATAGTCATGCTTGTTTTGTTTTTATTCCAAAATCTTTATAGGGTTGGTCATGTTGTAAGAGAAGAACAACAGACTTTTCTGACTTCTTAAGCATTGTGGTATGTACTCATGATTATTTACAATTTTTATTCTTGTCAAATGACAGTGATAAATGGTACATGTGCTTGCATGTTTAAAATTTGCATACTTCTGTTAAAACTGTCTTAAGTCTTGCATGCAGTGTTTTTTGTTAGATAATATTGAAGTCGAGTCTAGTTTCAGGCTTTAATGGTTATAATTCTGTCAGAACCTATCTAGATGCTTGTTAACAATGAAGAGAGGTCCATATTTTTTGTTACTTTGTTTGATTATGGAAAGTATGCCTTTTTCTTGAACGTATGTCCAAATGAAGATATTTTCCAGTTTAGTTGTTAGGATTTCCTTTGCAGCCAATGTTTAGAGTGGGCTAAAGGAGAAGATGGGACTGAAGAAATAAGTTCAGAAAACTTGTTACAGTGTTTGATAATTTTTGTGCACACAAACTCCTGTGCGTATATATAAAAATGTATGCTTTCCGTAATAGGGCTGTACTAAGGGTCTCCATAACAGTGAGAAACCTCCTGAGCCTGTTAAACCAGAAGTCAAAACTACCTCTGAAAGAAAGGAGCTGGCCGAACTGAAACCTAAATTTCAAGAACACATCATTCAGGCACCAAAACCATTGGAAACAATTAAAAGGCCAAGGTACAGTATACAAAACTAAGTTATGTGAAATTTGTGGTTAGTTGGCTGAGTTAAAGGTCGTTTGGTTCTTCAGTGTTACACATCTCATATAGTGTAAAAACTCCCAAATTAACTTTAAAAGAGCTTGTGTTTGGTAGCAGTGATGGTGCTATCTTAAGCTTCAAAATGAGATAAAAGAATGATGGTTAGGACAAGGTAATACTGGATCTCTCAGCGTTTAGCTTCACAGGAAAGAAAAATTGCAATCTAAAGCCTTGTAGCTTAGAATGCCACTAGCAGTTGTGTTAAGTGTTTTGAACAGTCATAAAAATAATTTTAGGGTGCTTGTATTTAGGTTCCTTAATCTTTCCTATTTATTTTTATTGTTGTAGAGTATTTAGGATTTCCTGTTGAAAGCCAAGACTGCCTTCTAAGTTTCCAGTGTGTTTTTCCATAAACAGGAAGAATTGGCATTTACAAATCTAGTTTTGTTTGTTTGTTATTGTAAGGGAGGTTGGAAAGGAAAAGCCTTATAGCAACATTACTGTCTTGTCTTTTGTAAATTATTTTTCATTAATCTGACATGAATACATGGACTTTTTTTTAGCCCAGATGAGCCAATGATAAGTTTGCAGCTGAGAGTGTCAGCTTCCTTGAAGCAAGCACTAGATAAACTGAAACTGTCATCAGAAAATGAAGAGAAAAAAGGTAAGGTTATAGGGAGGCTAAGGAGGTATACGATGCTAATTGTCACACAGATAAATGAAATTCTATTTCTTGTCGTTGTTTCTGAAGTAATTATTTATTGCTGTTATGTTGTTCTACCTTCCAGTCTAGGGAATAATAATCAAAATTTAAATGTGAACAATGTGGAGACTTGGGTGTTCCCATTAAAATTGCTTAAAGCTGTCTTTTTTGAGGGGTTTTCTGGTTAGAATGGATGGTATGGCAACATTCATTTCTGAACATATGACTAGAAGAGTTTTCCAAGAAGTGAACTATGGTCCTGTGTTGTTGCAACACGGTGTCATATAAAGCCTTTCATAAACTGCTGAAATTCTTCTTTCCTCTGAAGTCTAGTTGCATCTCCCTTATCCCCTCATCTTTTCTTTTTTTAAAAAAAAAAAATTTCCCACTGTTTGTTTGGAATTTGGTTCCCGAACTACACCGCTCCTTAAGAAACACTTTCTAATTTCAACCTACATTTGTGGCTATTTTATACTCTTTTGTTCCTGTGACAAAATTGTAATTTAGCTCTTCTTTCTACTTGGTATCCAAATTCTTTCTTATGTCTATTTATAGACAGCAGTTGGAGCCTTTTACCGTCTTAATTTTACAAAACCATACAAGATGAGTGATTGGTCTCTTCACCCATGATTGCAGTAATCCTCTTCATCAATTCTTTTTTGCCCCACTTAAAACAGTGGAAAGGTATAGAATCTAGAATCTGATGCATAGGTAATTCAGCTTTTGGAATATTTGCATAATTTCTGTTTCTTTGTACCTGTCTGGCAGACTTCAGTGCCAGGCAGAATATAGACATCTTGAGAGGTTTTTTCCTAATCTACTCCTTGGCTCATTTTAATTCTCAGTAAAAGCAAAATATTTAGTACATTGTACAATTCAGTTGCTATTTTCTATAAATATTATTCTGTTTACAGAGGAAGACAGTGATGAAATCAAGATTGGGACAGCATGTAAAAACGCAGGCTGTTCAAAAGTAAGTGGTTCGGTTCCACTCTTAAACCCATCTGCTAAACTGTTGAGTGCACAGTTTTTGTTTTCCTTTCTTGGGTGGTTTTTGTGTGCCACAAATTCATTTGGAAATGGCACAAAGTCCATCAGGCTTAATGAATGCACATTTGATAGGCTCTAGTATGGACAAACGTGGGCTGTTCTGTACTGTGGATGCATTAGATTTAGATTATTTACTCAAAAGCTTTGTAGTACTTTGTTCAATGTTTCTGTTGTGGGTTGTGTTGCATTTTGTTTTGTTTTTTTGTTTGGTCCACGTCCTGTAACAGTAATACAATTTAAATACTTTGTTTTACTAGACATACGAAGGACCACACAGCACAGAGGAAGTATGTATATACCATTCTGGTGTACCTATATTCCATGAAGGGTTAGTATTCAGTTAACTTTAATTTTAATTTGTCTATTATGTGTTCCTGCTTTCTTTGTACACATTGCCTTGTTTTCATTCTGTATTTCTTCTTCAGTTAAAAATGGCGATGCTTGAAGAGGGTGTGCTAAATTAACAGTAATATTGCACAAAGGAAAGATCTTAAGTATGTACAGTAAATAGTGTCCTAAATAATGTTTGTTAATTACTTTGTGAAATTTCAAGGATGAAGTATTGGAGCTGTTGTAAAAGAAAAACATCTGACTTCAATACATTTTTAGCTCAAGAAGGCTGTACAACAGGAACACACGTATGGACTAAAAAGGATGCGGTAAGTAGCATTAACATTGCATTCTGTAGCTGGCCATTCTGAATTTTTAATACTGAAATGTAGTTAGTAGCTCAATTATGTCATTACTGTAGTTGAGCTGTTAGAGATCACTACCTCTGAACTAATACGGAGGGCATTATGCACAGTATGGCAGCAGAGAAATGGAGTTGGAAATAATCTGTGGTAGAAGTATACTTGTGATAGAGTACAACCTTTCTTTCTAGTGATACAGATAGTATCAGTATCATATAGTAAAAGTGGTTTTGGCAAATTCAGGAAACAAAACATCAGTCTTTTCTGCTTTGTTAGTTAAGAAAGTCTATGGTATTCCATATAGAATATACTCCATATATATTGCTTTAAAATAAGGTTATTTGAAGTCTTTCCTCCCCCAAAGGCCATGAAGAGAGCAGCTGTACATGTTCTGTAGTAAAATAACTGTATTTGCAATTTTATTCAGGGTAGTTGAGTTGTTGTTTAGATGGAGATGGCAGGGCAGATAAGGTCAATGAGGTTCCATAGGTGGGGATGGAAGGGTCTCTTTCTGTCTAATTTGGATTCTGTTTACATGTCTGAGTATTTTTCTGGTCTGAATCTAATTGAGTGTTTTGGTTTGGATACCAGTATAACAAATACAGAGAGAGCATCTGTTTAATTTGTAGGTATTTCATTACAATGTTGGGAGCAAACTGCAGAATTACTAGGAAAAAAATATTTCCATTCAAGGTTTAAAAGGATTCTTAGAGAATGTTACAGAACACAATAGTGGAACTGAACACTTACTTCAAAAACATTAGCTAGTCACCTGTTGGTATGCAGGTGAACACAAAATTCTTGTTATGAATATATTATGTATTGCTGAGGCAAAATGGGATTGCTACTGCAAACATCAGTGACATTTAAAGGAAGAAAATACAGATACGTTATAGAAAGTGTAGTTCTGTTACCTCATTCTGTGACAATTACTTCACAAGTCCTTTAAGTCATAGAATTCTTGCTTGCTTTGAAGATTTATGTTTGTGTTTAAAAATTATTTTCAAATACAGAAAGGAAAGATTAAAAATAAAAAAGCTGAGGTTGTGAGCATAAAGCAGGAGAGTATTCTTGTAAATAATTTACCCAGATGTTAATAGACTATGTGCATATTAAATGTGTGTGTATTGAGTTAATGGGCTTCTAGATAACAGGTTTTTTGACTTTACCTTTTGGTTGTTATTTTGGTTTTTTTTTACTATTTATTTTTCTTGCATCAGAGAACAGAGGGTAATAGTCAGTAATTTTTTGCAGTAATATCAAAGTTTCTGGGAGATGTGGCTTTCTTTTACTTTCTTCAGTTCCTTTTTGCAATGTCCCCGTTTCTTACTGTAGTCTCTCTCATAAGCATTGTTTTTCTCACTTCTAGTGTTTACCAGGGAAAAGTAGCTGAAATTTTTAGTAAAAAGAGATGTAAGTAGGGTCTTGCAACCTCCTGTTAATGTGAAATACAGTCCTTTGTTAGCTGTGTTTATTGGCTATTAAAATAGACCTGTGCTTTTATCCTGATTAATCTTGTAGAAATGCTTCTGAATGCAGTTTTAAGTCTTTTCTTCTGTGCCTTTTCTTTGTATAGGGTAAGAAAGTAGTTCCATGCAGGCATGATTGGCACCAGACTGGAGGAGAAGTGACTATTTCTGTATATGCTAAAAACTCTGTTCCTGATCTGAGCTATGTAGAAGCAAATAGCACAATGGTGAGTATCTACCTTAAGATCTCATTCTGTTTTTTGATTCTTACAGCAGCCTGAAGTTAGCAAAATCTGGCTTCTACTTTATTTACAGGACAGAGGTAGCATAAGAATCTTTTATGAGTAATGGCTTTTTCTTGGCATTTGTGTTTGTTCGAGTACGTATAGCGCTTTTTTTTTTCCCTTCTGTGTGGACATCTGCACTTTAATGTTGTTTTTTTAAAGCTGCAATATAATATGTCAGAAAAACCCTTTAATTTGACTTCTGCAATTAAAACCCGGGTGTGATGGGTTTGCATCACCATATGTCTAAATAATTATAGATTCATAATTTAAATTACATTAAGCCAAATGCAATTAATATCGTTCTTCATGGTATGCACTTTCATAGCTACTAATATTAAACAAGTGTTAAAATGCTTTTCTGATTTCTTAATCACACATTTGGAGAAAATTATACAGCTTCCAGGTTGTATATATGACCATTATTGGCTATGATACTATATTAGAATCTATTAGAATAGATTTTCATTTCTCTGTCTGAGGGACAATTTGATCACTTTACTGGTTGTAGGATCTGAGTCCTGATGTGATATTTTGCTTAAACATTATTGAAGTGTCAACTGTTTTATTAGGCTGACAACATTTTCTCTTTTTTTTTCCTGTTAAGTTAAATATGCATATTGTATTTGAAGGAGAAAAGGAATTTCATCGCAGTGTGAAATTATGGGGAGTAAGTATAAGAATAATTTTTCTTCTTTAAAAACAAACCACAACACAATGAAACACAAACCCTCTCTTTCAAAACAGTTTTTTCCTCATTACTCTGCTTATTGAGAGAACTTCAGTTACATGTCATTCAGTAATTCCATTTAAATTTGAATCTAATGCCCCAGTTGATGAGGTATGACATTGTGGTTGATGCTGCTTTGAGTGGAAAAGGACCTCAGGTGGCCTCCTGAGGTCCTTTCTGATCCCAACACCATGATAGTAGTGTTGCAGAAAACCCTTGACACTGTGTAGTTGCGTGCTTAGACCAATGTATGTGTTATATATGCATAGGCATACGTTCACAGCCTGGGAATGGGAGAGGGCTGACTTTTCTAAGTAGGAGAGGGAACTCCATCTACCTGAACATCTCCTGAAACTTAGTGATAAGGTACTCTTCCTAACTTAATTCCCAAATATCTAGCAGTCTGGTTCTTAAATTCAAGTGTGAAATATGTTTTCTCTTCTAGGTAATCGATGTAAAGAGGAGTTATGTGAACATGACGGCTACAAAGATTGAGCTTACTATGAGAAAAGCAGACCCCCTACTATGGGCAAGTCTTGAATTACCAGTATCCAACGCACAACAAAAAAATGAGAATTCAGATCAATAATGATTCCAAGAGACAAGTTATTCCCCATTATGAAGTGGTGACTTGCTACTGTAATCAAATATTTTTTATATAGATTCATTTTTTTATGCTAGTTCATATGTTCCATTCTACAAAGAAATTTAACGCACAGTAAATGAGGGTGTAAACTTGAAGGTTGACAGCTACTTCTGCTCTTGCTCCCATGGGTGTATTTACTCTGGTTGGAGTGTCTCCATGGGGTTTTAGAGTAAGAGAGCTATTGCCCTTTGCATACCACCTTATCTATCGTGCACTGGTTATCCAAATAGATGTTTTCTCAGTCCACCGTGTGTGTTAATTTTTCAAGTGTTCAGTTTAGACTGGATCTAGTGGGTAGCACGTAGTAAAATCAGCACTGTTCATTATGAAGCCTACAGTAATACAGATACAAAAATCTGAGTTTATGAAGTGATGAGCATGCAATTCTACATGTAGAATAAAAAGGTGCATAAACATAAATATGAAAGAACACTTGTAGACTTGCATGTTTTGTCTTCTGAAACTAAGGCTTGTTTCAATACCTGTTGGTGTGGAGGGATGGAATAAACAGTATTTTGATAAGGATTTCAGTACTTGCTGACTCTTTTGCTGTCTTTCATGTTTAAAAGCAAGATGTCAGATTAAAATAAAAAGAAAGTTAGCAAGAGGGTTGTTTCTTTTTTTCTTGTTTTTTAACTCCTGTACCTTTGGTATTTGAACTGTTAAATATAAAAGTGAATGGACAGTGAAATGGCTGAATAACTTGGCATCTCAGCGGTGGAGACTATACCAACAGAAGACTATTTTAAAATTTTCGAGGTGCTGTATATATTTGATAGTCTTTAGAATGTATATTCTGTCCTATTCTACAACTTTCCAGATTATGAATCTTTTTTCAAAGTAGGTGGATATGTGTAGTAGGAGAAGCCAGTATGCACTGTAGGTGTCTCAGGAAAATTATTTCCATGTAGATATTCATAGCTCTTGTTTCTGAGGATGGTAATCTAAGAACTAAAGTTACCTACAGGACAAATTTTAGGAGGAACAAACAGCAAGCTTTAAAATGTCTGTCTCAAATCCTGATTGTACCTCTGAATTAAAATATTTTAAAAATATTATTTCTTTTGAACAGTTTAAGCAAAACACTGTAATTGGAAATCAAGACCTTATTTTTGTTTTCAGTTCTCCATCAGTAAAGATCTGTGGCTGAAAACAGGACAGTTTTAAAGATGACTTTTATTCAAACAGCAACACACGCAGTAATATTGCTTTCTCTTTCTGCTTGAAATAGTTTCTTAATTTTGGATTGCAGCTGAAAGAAAAATAATGTTTTTGTATATAAGTCATGCAAAATTTACACCATTATTTAGTGTGCCAAAACTTATATATGTAAACAAGCAGTCCTGTGGACTGTGAAAATACGTGGATGCTCATCTGCCTGCCTTGGCAGACCTGGAATAATGCAAAAAGAAACACAGGACATAGTAAAAGCATTCTGAAGTAGAATACATATTTCTAGAAATCTTTGTGTTTTCCAACAGGTAAATTTGACTTGAGCTCAGAGTTCTGTCTCTAGCAGTACTTGGAATCCTACTTCCTACTTAAGTAGTAGGAAATACATGACCAAAGAAACCATCCCCAAACACCAAGAAAGTAACACCAGTGCTGTATATACAAAATTTATTTTGGTGCTTCTTTACCTTCATTTCAAGATCCGGTTTCTTCTTTGACTTGGAGGGACCATGGTTGCTTACTCCTTTGGGCTGCTATTAAGTGTTCCAGCTCTAAGTTCTGCCTAAAAGATTCTATTAACCTCTAGTAATGTTTTCTTTTTTTTTTCCCCCAATAAATTTGAATATGTCAGGTGCAGTGAAGTGATAGGGTACAAGCTTACAGAAATGTATGCCTGCAAATGGTCCTCGAAAAATTGAACAGATGTTCCCTGATGTGTTCTGAATCAACAAGTGGAGCTCTTATTATTATAATACTGAGAACAATCACTTCAGTGGATGAAAAATTTTGGATAGCTGCAGCTACTAGTGTGCCATCTGTATTTTTGTATGCGGAACTCTGAACTTGGACAGCAAAATAAGCAGTGTTTAAATGCTAGGATAAAGTTCTTATTTAACAAGCAAGTTCAAATGGGTCTATCCATATGGATATATAAATACTGCAAATATCTTACATTTTCCACTTTTTTTAACATATTTTCAATTTATTTGTGTCCTTCCATGCAATAGGTTTACATCATATAAGATCAATTTAGAACTACAAGGGAAATGGAATTTTTTGCAAAAACAGAATTTCTGTTTTTAAGCAAGTCATATTCTCCCTTATTATAATAGATGCTAAATGGAGAGAAATGTGGATAAATGGACCTTCTGCTGTTAATGCTGCAGGCTTTGGCACCCTGTAACTGTTTGTTGTAGTATTTCAAGCTACATTCTGTTGGTAGCTGAGTCAATTTGGCCGTAAGTAGAAGAAAGCATCTGTAAACGTGGTCTTCAGTTTTTCTTTTGCTTTTTTTGTATTTTTGCTTCTTTATTCATTCCTCTTTCAGCACAAAATTAAAGTCCGTAATGACTTTGCATCAGTGGCAATAGACACACTTTTAAAATACACCTGCTTAAAAAAATAAACAAATAAAAAAACCACAAAAACCCAACCTTGATCAGGCAAGAAGGTGTAGGTTTTACAAACCTAGTTTTCTATGGCCTGTGGTGTTTTTCAAAATAAAAGGATAAACTTTCAAATGGTATAGACTGCCGCAACTCTCTTGTTTTAACTGCATTAATTCTTAGCAGCTTTTTATAACCATATGTCTGCATCCTTCATCAAGCTGCAAAAGCTGTGTCACGTACTGAATTTGAGTGTTTTGAGCAGTTACACAGAAGAGGCTGGAATACACCAATGTTTGATCCTGGTATTTCATGAAATGTCATGTTATGTGGATAGTGGTAGCTGACACTTCAGTGGAACGTTAGTTTGGCTGTAACTTTTATTAGTAAATGTGGAGAGAAGGTGAAACCAACTGTAGTGTACCAAACCAATCCGCAGTACTTTGTCAAAAGCAGAATTTGAAAACTGAGATGAATGATTTTGATCCCACAGGCTTCCACCTGTCTAATAATAGTGAAGCTAAATTGCAAGCACATATGTACTGGAATACTTGCTTACGGTTAAATTCACCCTTTTTTCATGTTTTCAGAAGTTGTACTGTATTTAACAAGTTGGTTAACTTGGTGCAGTGTAGCTATATTTTTATAATCAGTCTTTAAAAGCTGTGGTGTGTTTCAGTGTGGGTCTGCGTGTTGCACATGTAGACAGCGTATTACATGCCTCAGAACTGACTGTACAGGGGCATATAAAACTTCTTCACAATCCCTTTTTAACATGAAAAATTGCTTGGGTACACAAGATTGTGACTTTTCCCTGGTGTATAAGCCTATTTTCCTACCTAGCGTTATGTGTAATAACTGTAACAACATTTCTTGGAGGAATTGGAATTTATTTTTAATGTTAATATCCTGTTAAGCATTGGGCTCTTCAGCTACTCTGACTCTTATGTTTTACATGGCACTGATGTAACTTGACAAAAAAATCTTCCATTGGATGATCTTCTGACCACGTACATTATCAAGTCACCATTTCAGTAGTTTAGGGACTAGTTCTACTAGGAATTTTGGCTTGAAAACAAATTCTACTTATTCTATGTAATAATGCATTTTTTGCTTGCATTCTTTAAACATGGCATGAGTATTGATTAAATACTGTACCTGTTAATCATCGGTCTTTCCCAATTGCTACTAATTTTTTTTTTTAAATCTCTGTTCAGGAACGAGATTATTTTTAAAATAATGAGTTATGTGTCTGGAACACTTTATAGGTGGTAAATAATTTTGCCATTGTAAGAGTCTTGAATTACAGTTGAAGGGGGGAGATGTCTTTTTGCATGGTGGTTTGATTCTGCACATGCATAAAACACATGCAGAAATTAATCTTATGTCTTCATGTTCTATTTTTTTTTCTAAAAGTATTCAATAAAATTCTTATTACATGCTGATTGCATTTGGGGTTTTTTGACTTCTTTTGTTATAGGACTGAACTTCCCTTTGGATTTGCAACATAGTTGTCAAAATAAAATGTAAGTGGGCATTTTCCACAGGTCAGTCTATATATGAGGGAAGCTGTGGGGCAAAGGTTTTTTTCCCCCACCCATTGGTTTCTTTCTTTGCCTGTTGCTTTCTAACACACCAGCCCAGTCAAGATGCTTAAGTTTTGTAGCAATTTCAATAAATGTGGCTACTCAGATGGGGGCCTGTCTCGTTCACAGAAATTTTTCTGTCCAGGAATGTTGAGCTGTCACAAACTTACTGGAATTGGAATAACTCCAAATACAATGTTTGGGCTGTTTGTAAGAATGCTGAAGGTGTTATAGCTCTCCTGCTTTTTTTCCGGTTTCTTGGGAAAAGGAAGAAGATACTTGTCAAAACCTCTGGCATTCCCACACTGGAGAGAAAAAGGATTCGCTTCTTGGGGCCTGAATTTTTCTGTGGTAATGAAAACTTCACCTTTTCTCAAAGTTTGGGTAGGTGTTTTAACCAAAGATAGCCAAGATACTGTCCCAGACATTATAAACTAATCCACAGTTACTGTGCAAAGGATTGCTAATCAAGCAAATTCAGTTTCTCTGAGTTTGCAAAACAAAGGGTAGATGGTGGGGTGATAGGACATAGCAGTAAGGAGGATTGGTGGGAAGTGAGTAAGGTCCTTAAGACTTCTCTGTAGTCAGCATGGATTTCAACCCATGTCCATAAAGTCAACATTTTTCTGTTCAACTTCTGAACATTTAGTGTTCCTGACACCAGGAATGAAGAACTACTGTACATGGCCACTGTCAACTACACATTTGTAGTTGGTCCTCTGAGCCTAAAAGGAAAGGGGCTGTAGGAACAGGGACCTGTAATCTGGAGGTATGTGAAATGCATCAATATGTTTAGTTTAATTGCTCAACCTGTATGATGACTGATTCCAGAAAGTGGGCAGCATTTTTTTTTGCAGCCAGTGCGCTTCTGTATGAGAAGCAAGCATCCTCTTGAATAAAATATTTTTTTTTACCTACTCACAACAAGTATTTGAAAAATTAGTTCCTTGTTAAATGTTAATAAAAGCTGCATTGGAACAAAAGTCACTGAAAGCTATCTGGAGGCAGAGCTGTTACCTTACACCCATCTATGAAATATTTTTAGTCCAGAAACCTTGTTCTCTGAAATGTGTTTTAAATTTATAATAAATATCGATACTGCAATACTACTGCTGAGTTCAATGCTTGGGAAAAAACTAACCTAACGTGCTTCTAGCCTAATATGCTTAACCTAATTTGTTCTTCCTTTATTGAAAATGGGCCTCTTGTATAAGAGGCAGAATTGACACTGTGCACTTCTAGAGCCCAAGGAACTTAATTTTTTTTAAGGGAATGCCTTATAATCAAGTTATATCGTTGTATGCATAAACATTAACCCAAACTTTAAATGTTCTGCCTTCATCTGTGAAAGCAGTTAATATTTGGAGTGTCGACTCATGATCAAAACCTACCAGAGAAGCATTCAGTTTAGAATTATTCTTTAATTGTAGCTCTGCAAATCAGAAGCCTGTCTGCACTTTTGTTATAAAATTTTTGCTTCAATGGATTTATAAATTAAGTGGGATGCTTATGCTTTCCAAGAGAGTTGACAGCTGTAAAGATAAAGCTGGAAAAAATTAATGGAGGATATTAAAATGTAGTTGAAAATAAATTTTTAAGAGAAGGGGTTTTGCATATTTATAGAAAAATGAAAGTTTGTAGAAGACAAGCTAAGACTGAAGGTTAACAGAAAGCAACTCCAACTGCGAATGAGCCAAAGCATTGAATCTTTCTAAATCACAGGGTTTTGTAATTTTTCCCTGAATCTTTATAAAGGTTCACCTTGTTGCTATGTTTATGTGAGCACAGTGGCCTTGCTCAGCATTTCTTCCTTTGCTGTCATTTCTCCTAAGCAATGTTTGACTTTAGAACAGAGACAATTAAGTTCATTGCATCTCTTATTGAACCATTATATTGATTATATTGTTGGGACTTGCACAACGAACAGTGGCCAAAAACTTCAACGTGGCTGAAGTGGGAGCACTGCAATGGTAAGCACACAATCCTTAAGCTGAAGCCTGTGTCATTGTAAGGAATTTTTGCATTTCACAGTTTTGCTATATAATGTGTATATGTTTTAGCTTAAGTAAACCTGAATTTTCAAAAATATATTACAATCTGCAGTGTTGTATACTTTGTAGCTATTCTTCATTGACATTGTAAATAGTTTTCTGCAGAATGACCACTGGCTGTGAGAGAGCTGATAGATTTAGCCAGAGCTTCTCCCTATTCCGGTAATTAAGTTTTAGTGCAAAATGGAGTATGATGCTTCCTGAGAGGCAAGTGCCGAGTCCGTCAGTCACACTCTGAATTCTACATAAATACCTAGTCCTCAGGCAGTTATCATTTATCAGACTGCAGATGACAAGAATGATGGATATTTGGAGAACTAAAGTCCAATCAGGCTGAATTACGTGAACTGGGATGGTTTGAAAATATAGAAAGAAAAGCCAGGTCCATTTCATCAATTTCTCGAATTTGCCAGGACGACACTAAGTATGTATAAGAGTATATATAAGTAGCTGTCCTTAACAATTGTTTTTTCAAAAACCTGGGGTGCCTGACAGCTCAATAAACACAGTATTGCCATGGTAGTAGCAGGGCACAAGCTTTGTTCCAGCTCTGCAGGGTCTCAGGACTCCATCCTGCCCCATCCGTGGAGGGATTCAAGGCCAGGCTGGATGAGGCTTTGAGCAACCTGGGCTAGTGGGAGGTGTCCCTGCCCATGGCAGGGGGGTTGGAACTTGATGATCTTCAAGGTCCATTCCAACCCAAACCATTCTGTGATTCTATGACTTGCCAGGCTTGTGTTGTCTGAGCTTCTCCTCCGCTGCCTGGAGCTTTGTTTTACCTTGTTTGGTTGTTATGAGTTTTCTCATGACGAGGTGGCTATTGCCTTATTTGTTTTACCTTTGTTTCTCCCCTTGTATGGTATAACCACATTTTTTATATAGATATCAGTAAGAAGCAGTTATTCTGTGTAGAACAACATATTTATGATTCTGGCATCGCATCACAGAGGAATACCAGCCCCTGTTACAAGCAGGGGTCTTGAAAACTGGGGCAGGGGCTGTGGTGTAGAGGACTATGGGCATGGGCTGACTAGAGAAGGGACACAGGATGATGCTGGAGATCCTAGGAAGATAAACAGCTCCTGATCATTTTAACCGCTGTGTTATTGAAAGGTTTGTCTGTAATAGTGTACTTTGGTGTTTGTTTTTTTTTTTCTGACATAAATAGAAACTAAACATTCTTTGACCACACAGTTAAAATTTCAAGTAGACTAACAATGCACTTGTCTTTACTTAGAAGGTGTGTTTCTTTTTGTCTGTAAGACAGGCAGGATGCTCATGTTCTACTCCTCTGCAATGGCAGTGGGTGACACTGCCCAAGTGCCCGCACTTCTGCCAGGCCAGGTGCCAGGATAGTTTTGTCTGAAGATGGTGTTTCAGTGCAGGCGAGAGGTGCCAGGGCACGCAGGCTCGGGTGGAAAGAGTATGGAAACGTGGGTTGGGAGATGGAGAGAGCTGAGGAAGCAAAAGCAGTGCTTCGGGAGGGGGGTGTTGGTTCCAGGAATATCTGAAGGGACGCTCAGAGGGAGCTAAATCTTTCAGTGCTGTGTTCGCAGCTGACTGCATTTCCCCAGCCTGGCGTCCTGCTGCTGATGGGTTACCTAAGGGTGTGTTGCCACAACAGTCACTGTGTCCAGCAACGGTGGCTTGAGTTTCCTTCTAAAAATACAGCCAAGTTTGGAGGTAATGTGGATGGCACCATCAGGAATTCGTCAGCAGCTTACTGTCAGTAGGCTAGCAAAGCACATCTGGGGAAGGTGCCATGTAAACACAGCAAGTCTATTCTTATCTGATACGCTCCTGTGAAATGCTTTTCCCATTATCGCCTCTCCTGTTCTTTCCCTTTATGGAAGGCTGTAATGGGTTTGCAGTTTACTTGAACCAGGTCCAGCCCCTCCTACATGAGGTGCCTAAAAAACCAGTCCTCCTCCTCCTCCTCTGTTCTTGGAGATCCCCAAGAACTTTCCCACAGAAAATGGATGTGCCTTACAGATGGGGTTGAAGAACAGCTCATAGATTTTCTTGGATGAGGAAGAAAAGGCTTAAAGGTGTAGGATCCATGAGGAAAAACACTGTGCTGACACTGACAGGCCCTGCCTTATCTTCATGGATTATAAGTGGCACAAGCAAATCTGGAGTAATACATGAGACAGACAGTTCCTAAACCATTTGGGCTTTCTAAGTTCCTCCTGCTGACACTGGTTAACAGAAGTAACTACTGAACCTGACTTAGAGCCCAACTCTAACACACCATAGACTTGCAGCAACCACAGGGTTAAACGGTAGCCACTCTGGCTTGATTGGAGATGCTTTGAGTCCCAGTGGTGTAATGGAAACAGGCTTTTGCCTTTAAAAAGGCTGCTCACTGAATTCAGCTCCTGCTGGTTTCTCTAGGGATAGTTTCTGTGTGTTAGGCATTGCTCAGTGAGGAACGTAGCGCTTTGGTTCGGCTCGGAAGAGAACTGCGTAGCAGAAGGAAGATTTCAGTATTTCATTTAATTAGTGTTATCTTCTCTGCTTTGCCCTAGGGAAGTCCATGATATTCACCATCATTCAGCTCTCTTAATGGCACTCTTAACTGTATGCTAAAATCCCATGAATGAAAATAGAAGGATTTAGAGTAAGAGAGAGAAAACATGGGCCATGCTGAGTATATCCTGTTCCTACGAGCTGCAGAGAGGAGGTCCTCAGCTGCTTTTGATGCTGTGTCACCTGGAGATTCCAGCTCTGCTTCCTGGAGGGTTTCTACAGCATTGCCTGGGAGGTGCAGAAAGTCCTTGGTGACCTTCCGACCCCATCAGCATCTTCCTGATGCTGTTTTCCTTAGGAATAATGTGGGGTCACTGCAATAGCTCTTCTCTACAGATGCTGCACAGCACCTCTTACCCTCTGAATGACCCCACCACAGGATAAATTATTTCTTCTCTAGAGCAATTTTTTTTTAAAGAACCGTGATTGACAGATTTAATAATTATCTGGTTTAAAGAGGAGAACAAGCAACCTTTTAAAACTATATTTACTAATTTTTGTGGGTTTCAATCAAGTGCACAGGAATGGAGGACCACCAGCAACGCTGAAGGCGCTGGCTGTTCAGTGGAAATCACTACACTGAGAGTGCAAAGCACTGGCTTTCCCAATGCTCTCTCCATGACAAATGCTTCAAGCAAGGAATGAAGCAGGTATGTTTTAAGCCCTTCATGCATACGTATCCTTTAAATCCCAAGTGCTTTAGGGCCTTCTGAATGAAAGGTTGCAACAGGATCATTAGGCATGAGCACTCTTTGCATGTGTCTGGTCCTTTTTTAACCCATCTAATCACAGGTAGGGTCAGTCATCCTATGTTTTAAACCTGCTGCTTGGTATTTTATTAGGTAGCATGGACAGGAACAGTGATAGTTCCTCCACACAAGGAAAGAGTTTCAGGTCACTGAGGGCTGCTGGACTGCTTCTGGTGCAAAATACTCTGCAGTCATAGAATCATAGAATGGTTTGGGTTGGAATGGACCTTAAAAATCATCTAGTTCCAACCCCCCTGCCATGGGCAGGGACACCTCCCACTAGACCAGGTTGCTCAAAGCCTCATCCAGCCTGGCCTTGAACACCTCCAGGGATGGGCCATGCACAGCTTCTCTGGGCAACCTGTTCCAGTGTTTCACCACCCGCACAGGAAAAAAACTTCCTCCTAATATCTAACCTAAATCTACCCTCTTTCAGCTTAAAGCCATTACCCCTTGTCTTATCGCTACACTCCCTGATGACGAGTCCTGCCCCATCTCTCCTGTAGCCCCCTTTCAGCACTGGAAGGCTGATATAATGTCTCCCCAGAGCTTTCTATTCTACAGGCTGAACAACCCCAACTCTCTCAGCCTTTCCTTGTTCAAGGGGTGCTCCAACAGTTCCGTGTCCTTCCTGTGCTGAGGACTCCAGAGCTGGATGCAGCACTGCAGGTGGGGTCTCACGAGAGCAGAGTAGAGGGGGAGAATCACCTCCCTCAACCTTCTAGAGACCAGTCCCTAGAGTTCACATTCTCTTGGCCCTTACGAACGTGCAGAGATTTTACAGGTTATCTATAGAAGAAGGACAGATTAATAGAAATCGGGTCTGTGCAAAAGTCAGTGTACAGCACCAGCACTGCTTGTGATCATCTGCTAATGGGTTGATTGACTGCTGTAGGACATTTCTTCGCAATGTCTTTTCCTTAACAGATACATTGAGTTACACAGTGTGTTTTATTTTTATCACTGTTGTAAAAGAATGCCATTTCAGATCAGCTGAAGCAATTTAAAAGTTTGACCTGGACTTGACAAATTGCTTTGGCTAAACCAAAAAAAACAGATAAATCCAAATGCCTTGTTCTAACACCTGAACTGTATAGTTACCAAGAAGATTTATGAAACTTCTTCAGCTGGTATGCTTCTACTTAAGTCATCAGGATACTGGGACAGGGAAGTTTTAATTTAATTGCTTGACAAAAGCAGTCCCATGATGCATGAGTGGACTTTGGGAAGGGTTGCTAAATTACAGGGTGTTGAGAGGAAGCACTGGCATCACTTAATCCCCCCCAAAAAAATAATCTTCAAAGGTTTTGAATTACTTTGAGATTTTATTAAGCTTAAGGTCTGAAGAGCATTTTTAGGTGGTTCTATGTCTATTGATTGAAAACCACAACACAATAACTATTTTAAATTTCTACCATTTTTGGTGCAAATGAATGAGTGTTGTAATTGGATTATCACTTAGTGGAGAACAGAGCATGTAGGCTATCCCCACTTTACAGCCATCACCAAGTTGACCAAGTGTTGTGGCTTCCTTTCCAAAGGCAAACCAAAGATATTTCAACCATAAGAAAATCTGAAATAAACTTCCTGGCACTGTCCCTTTAAAAGTGATTGTCTAAAGAGGCAGTAAGCAAATCAAATATTCATGTGATATTTAGTTCATCCAAGTTTAATTTTGCCCACTTGTTTTGCAGCCCCTGTATAGGCTGAAGGGTTTGTTTTTCCCAGCTGTGTGATTCATAAAGTGCTTCAGCCAAGTTGAGTGAATGAACTGGGCACACGGCATTAGGGAAGGACAGAGTAGGTGATCCAGTGTTATCCTTTTGTAAGGAGAGCCTGAAAAATCCTCCACACACATTTTGAAAGTATGGTCAGGCAGAGCTACACAAAGACAGCAGCCTTTGGGCTGGGAGACGGCGGTGGTTGCCTGGTTGCCTGTCTATAGAAGAGGAGATACTACTGACAGAAGAAGGGAAGGTGATCTCAGCTCTGAGTAACTGATCCTTTCAATACCAGTAATATTGGGACTGTATGGAAATCAATTAGTATAAGCCATTTATAAACAGTTTGGTTTCCTTATTTTGGATATTTTGGGTTTGATTATCACTCTATAGAGAAGAATGGAAACAGATTTAAGCTGTTTTGTACGCTTCTCAGGATGCAGCAGGTCATGATGAATCAAGCATTCATACAGAGTTATCAATTAAGTTGAGAAGAGGAACAAAGCGATAGATTCCAGCTGTACATTCAATGCGATGTGAGCTGTAATTTATTCTTACAGCTTCAAACTGCACACAGAAACAAGAAGAGATAATATGTTCTTTTGTAGCAGCAAGGTAACGGCGCAGAACTTCAAAGGCTAACTACCACTGAAAAAGCATGTTTACTGGTGAAACATTTGTTCACTGGTTTATACTGCTAAAGAGATTTCTGTAAATGAAGGAGGAAGCACGCTTGGTCAGTTATTTCCTTTCTATGTGGAAATTCCTTTTTTGCCTTATCCTCTGATGATCCTACAGCAGTAGCCACTGACAGCTCCAAAGCTGGCTGCTGTTCACAAGGAAGAGGCACTAGTGGCTTTTTTCCACCCTCCAGAGATCCTGAGCCTTCCTTGGGGTCGCGTTCAGTTACTGCCCATTGCAGTTAATGTAAAGCTATGAGGGAGCAGGGAGAGTGGGTGATTGAGGAAAAGGGAAGATAAAGACAGCGCAGTTACGTACCAGTCACTGTTCACGGGGTATCACAGCCTTCAGCAACACCTTAAGCTACAGATGTGGAGATGAACAACTTAATAACTGTGAGTGGCCCCAGTTAGGTAGGAGAAAAGAGAACAGCAAAAATGTAGTCGCTGTTCTGGTGTCCTCAGCATCGACTACTCACGTCTCTTATGTGTGTGCTGACAAGGTCATTTAAGCGCTTCTTTTTCCAACAGAAGAGGTAAAGCATGGACTGTGGAAGTGTAACTTCCTCCTCGTGTGCCCAGGGCTTGATTTGTGAAAAGCAATTTAACAGTAAATTCTGAGCACAACATCCGTAGGTACACAGCCCTTCGTCTCTCAGAGAGGCTCGTTGGAAGTAATGCCAATGAACGCTTCTCTTCTTGGTGGGGGCATATATGCCCCAAAACAACTTCCCAAAGGACTGAACTATAGTAACTTCTGCTTCCCTTGTCTGAATTCAAGGCATTTGAGATGAGAACAGCTCCTCCTGTAGCCTACTAATTGTCCTGTTTCTCTAATTCTGTCTTTTTTAGTACCACATCTGTTCTATTCCCCATAAAACAGAAAAGAATTTATTCCCACAATCTGGTACAATTTATGGTTGTGAGAAAAAATGTAGTATATTTTACATAAGAGAAGAAATTGGTTATTAACAGCTACCACAAACTGGAATGTGATTTAATAAAATTCTAGCAATTTTATTAGTTGTAAAGTGTGTAGACGAGAAGTACATTTAAAGGGCAAATGAAGCAAGAATCCATGTTTTTACAAATTAAACAGTTTTGTACAATTACTCTTCTCATGCATTTCAGTTTCTCTTTGAATGTAAAAGCAGCTCCTGATGGGAAACTTTCTTCAGATCTCATTTGAAGACCGAATAACCTCAAGCCCCATGCCAGTACTGACAGTGCCCTCCACCTCCCTCAAGTGGAAGATACCTGCATGAAAGAGATCTCTGGGGAAAAAAATAGGAACAAAAGCTGCCATGGTTTTGGGACTAGTGAAAGTGCCAAAAGGAGCAGGAAGGCCAGCTTTTAGTTATCCTCCACAATCTGTATATTCCAAAGAGCAAATAAAGGAGGGGTACACTGTGTCTTTCAGAGGGATGGACACTCACTCCCTTTTGGATTTCTGCATATAAGCAGCTCTTTTCTCTGATTACCAAGACTGGCTAGTGCTGCTTTGGCAATCAGCAGGAGGGCTGGTATTTTATTTTTTCACGAAAAGAATGCAATCAGTATAATGAGCACTCAACAATCCTGCAGAATAGATTCTGAAATACAGAGAAGCCTTTGGTGTCTTATATTGTAAAAGCAATTATCAGAACAAGAAAAATGCACGTGCTGAGGAGTGTTATATATATTTTTTTTTTCTTGAAATGTTTGCTGCTGATCACTGCTACAGACAAGATTTACAGGTAGCTTGGCAAATAACTGGTTTTGTTATTGTACAGACAAAATAACAGGTCCTCAAAATTGACAGATCTTTGAGAAAACTCTTAATTGGGAATGGATTCTTCTTTCTCCCCACCCCCAAATTTGCTTCCATCTAGGGCTGTTCTTAAAGCTACATTTTTGTCAGTAGCAGAGAAGCTGTAATTTCTATCTCAGGAGTTCTTTGATACACAGAGCTCCTGCTCACTCTACCAGTACACTTACACGCATTCAGAAAGTTGGAAACTCGGATAGTAGGCAGTCAGGAGAGACTGGGTCGGTGCAGTACCCTGACTACAGTGCTTTTCAGACTTTGCTATTTGACTGAGCTTTTCGAAGCCATCATCCTACGCTACTTCTTTCAGTGTCCCTGCTGCTGCCTGCACAGTGAAGGCTGCAATGGAAATCTGCCTCTTAACTTCTTCCCAGGCTTCACGCTGATCTGCTTTGCTTTCAATATCAAACATGGCATCATAGATCCCCGGGAAGGACTCTCCAGCATACTTGTTGTGACTGCTTGGAGCAAAGATGACATGCCTGTGGGGAAACAAAAAAAATGTAGGTATACTAAATAAAATAACCATTAACGGTGTGTGTGTGTGTGTTCATTGCAGGGAACTGTATGTGTGCTACATAAAGCAGCTATGAATCCTGTGAAGATCAGAACTTTCTAAATACACAGGAAATCTACCTGTACCTGTCTTTAAAAGGACAGGAGGAAGCAGCCCCAAGGGCAAAATCCATGGGAAAGGGCACAGATTTAGGACAGGCAGCCTTCTCCTTTGAAAGAGATGACATGTTTGTCTAATGAAACCATGTTAATTTTTTGAAAATGGGAGCTCAAGAAACCTGTTGAACTAATATGTCAGTCTGGAATAAAACTAGTTGTGAGTGTACAATGAGAAGTGGAACAGAAACCTCAAAAATAACTAAGCAGTTGAATGATGGCCAGCAGATATGGGAAAGGAATGTAAAAAGACGGGAAAAAAAATCTATGGGATAATCATTAAGAAGATCATGAATTCTTCAGAGAAGTGATCATATTTGAACAGAATGGCACAAAAGTATAAATATTATTTGTTGTGGGTTTTTTCCTTAAATAATGAATAGTTGCAGATCTGGTTTTGAATTTATTTTGTTCATATGAAGTATCAAAGCACATTAGTAGCATGTAAAAGAGTCCTCCCAAATCAAAATAAACACTAAAACTACATTAATAAATGCAAGCAAGTATTAAAAAAAATTAAAAATACAGACAGCTCTAAATGATACTTAACACCCAACACGAAGAACTATAGAAAACAACCATTTCATTCTTCCAAAGTGTGAATGACAGTTTATCCTAGGAGGGTGGAGGTGTGATTCTCGATTCTACCTGCCTGAGGGACTTCTGGCTTGGTGTGAAAGCCATCAACCAGTGAGTCAGATACATCCAGTCATTAGAAAAAGGAGGATACTGAGAGTAAAGTGAGGTAGTCACACACTTGACACTGGAAGCCAGCTTCTCCTTAGGTGTTACTAACAAACGCACTGGGTTTCTATAAAGGGTATTGTGGTGCATCGAACATTGTCTTTCTCCAGGCCCATGTCCTTGTAGAGAGCTAACTTCAAGAATAACTGGTTAATGATTTAAGCTATTAAGAGCATCTACAGAAGCAGCCAAAGCTGGGACAGGCAGATCCCTGCAGCACAGTTCATGGAGCTTTATCTATCCTGTGCTCAAAGCTCTTTCTCTCCCCATGCTTTCTCTTCTGGACTTCTCTCTTCACTTGACCCTCACCACACATCTATTCTCGTCCTCTTTTTCCCTTTTCCTCTACCCTCGTTTCTCCTTTCTTTTCAATACAGTTGATTCTCCACTCAGTCCTCACTTTGTACAGGTTTAAAAGAGCAAGTGGTAAAAGAAGTAGTGCTACACACCTGCAAGTAAAAGTGATAGTATGATATTTAATAAAAACAGAGTGCCAGAGCCAAGAAGAGGCATTAGGCACGACAAGACTGGTGCAGCCAAGGACTTCTCCTTGGGGGTTATAAACAAATTCCGCTATTCACTTGATCACACCTAAAACCATCTGTTGAGCTGTAATTCCTATGTCAGACCTATACAGCAGTTCAACTGACCAGTCAGTTAGGGTGGAGTTCACCTGCAAAAATACAGTGCTTTAGAAAGCAAGAAACTTATTGCCTCACCTGTAAAACTTCCTTCCTGGTAAGCCAAGAGGATCAATGAAAGCTCTTTCAATAAACATCAGCTGATCGTTCATGATTCGCACTGCGACGGGACTGCAGAAAATGGAGGCAGAGACATTTCACACAATGAGGAAACATGACTTCCCAATTTCATTTAAGCACATTTCCTCTTCTTTGTATAGAAAAAAAATGACAAAGATGGTCTACAGTTTGCAAATGGAGATATTCAGTACATGTTATATTAATGCACTGGGATTTCTGCATTAGAAAACTCAACTACAAGATTTCACACTATGCAAAATAAAATGGGAGACTTTCTGAGACTGTCCGATACTTGCTTAGTATTAAATGGCACTAGAAAGATTCCCCTTAACAGAGGGGAGAGGGAGTCTGAGATCTAGATCAAGATGAAGATAGCTAGATTTTGGTGTCCACCCATAAGCCAAGTGTCCAAACTCCTGCTCTAATCTACACAATGACATAGTAAGTATGGGATTCAGTTGCCTAAACACAACTGTCTGGTACCATACTAGGTGCCTAGGAGCACCTGGCCTCCAGCCACTGCATTCAGAGGGCATGATCCTGTCTCCTTGAGGTGTGCTGAAAGTACAGATTCTGGCATCACCCACAATACTCAAGTGTAGGTGTCTACATACAGAGCTCAGTCCAGCTTTCATGGCTACCTGCCTTTCCATGTATTACAATAATTTTAATGACAAGCTGATACTAGTAATAAGCTCTGCAGCTGATACTGTTCATCACGGGAAGCAGAATTCATCTTAGCAGATATGGCCTGTCCCAGAGTTCAAGGGCTCCATTCTACACTAATCAGAGAGATTCCTTGTGTAGTCACTGGAAAGAAAGAACTGCCACCCTGGGTACCTAAGGCAAAAATACCTATGTATAGCTGTATGTACACAATATTTTCTTTTCAGACTTACTCTTTCTTGTCAACTTGTTCAAGTCTCATGTGAAATTCAGCAGCAGCCTTTGAGAAGTTTACCACAGCAGAAAAAAGAGGATCTAGAAAAGGAAGGACTTTGTGAGCAACTTCAGCG
>NW_010103281.1:33433-38731 GCF_000699245.1 Pterocles gutturalis | reverse complement strand
ACCCAAGATACCTTTCTGTTGTGCAGAGAAAAACTACATTTGTCTTGCTGATATAATTGCATTAATTTAGTTGCTTTCCATAATTCATTGGATTCTCTAGTGCAGACTTTAAAGAGCTGCACTACAAGCAGTAATAGACAATGACTTTGAGCAATGAGGCCAACAATAAAGCAGAATGCTTGATAAAGCTTTTGCAAGGATACATCTTCCCCCTGCCTGCCAAGGAAAAGACTAGCTGGCATTGCAGACAGAGAACTCTGCAGTGCAGCGTTTAGGTATAAAAAGCCTGACTTAAAGAAAAAGTACCAGCTCTTCCAGCAGGCTGGGGAAAGACAGCAGGATTTCCCTCTTGGAACATTATGTCCTATTCATATCGTAACAGAAGAGTGTGATATGTATATCGAATAGCAATAGGTGAGGCATAAAAGAAACAACTGTCAGGGAACAGAGTGACAGACAAGGTAGATTGAAGTAGCCAAGTCCTGTGCTGGCTCCACGCTGCACTAGAGTTCCAGCACAGGAAGTGTCTCTGCTGTGACCCTGCATCCCATCCCATCCCACCCCATAGGGCTGCTCCTCAAACCCCAGGGTTCTGCCTGTTGTGCCTGGCTATGTGCAGGCGGGCTGGCAGGGAAGCCAGCTGCTTTTTCCTGCTCTGTCCCTGGCAGTATGTCCAAGTCATGTGGAATACCTCGGCAGTGAAGCAGGAGGCATTTCTTTTAATAACAACATCAGCTGTGATGATTTTCCTGTGGAAGGGTCTATTTAATACAGATCTGGGAAACGTATCAAGTTATACAACCCATTTTTGTAGAATAAGTAAAAGGTGGATGTTATGAGAAGAACTTCTGGCCTTATCCAAATTCAGCTCTGTTACAAAGAAGGAAGATTCATAACTTGTACATTTTGCTGACAAGTTTCAGAAAAGTTTTTTTTAGGGAAACCAGAATATCCTCTCTTTGTACGGGAACATGAGGCATAGGATTAGGTCATCGCCTAAATCTAGTCCTCTGCTGGCAATTATGGCCCTTCACTGTTTATAAATTTATCACACTATTTTAGTGTGATAGGCTTTCTCTAGATAGATGTATCACACTATTCAGTGTGACAGGCTTTCTGTTCCCAGGACTCCTATCGAAAGCTGTTCTGCAGTCTTGTTTGCTCTTCTATTTCTAGCAAACTTATTTATTCATCACCAAGCTACACTTGCTTGTTCTTGTATCGATATTTTTGTTTAGTTTACATAATTAGAGGAACAGATTTTATGTACGCAGCTCGTTTACGGACTGCAGTATAGACAGACCCATGTCACCTTGCATGGGTGAGAATTTACACTTGTCCCCAACTTTGGCAATAGTTATAAATTTGCTAGAGGACAGAGTTCTGCCCTGCTGACATCATGGTCACATCGTGGCAACAGATTATATTTCAGAAGCAGTAGGGGATTTAAGAGAAAAAAGAAAAGACATCTGAAAATATGTAAGAGAATTTGTGCTCATGTTCACCAGCTATTCAGTGATGTCAGTGTTGGTTTTTCTAGAAGAATATCACAACTTGTTTTTTTTTTCTCCCTGCAAACCTTAGTTTCTAACAGCATATGACTACAAGTATATATTTCATGAAAAAAGGTTTCCAGCCTTCTTTGTTGCAGAGCAGCAGCTGAAATGTGAATCCAAAGGCAAATAAAAACCTTAATCTCTTACTTTAAAGGACAATTATGTGACTTATTCAGGCTTAATTAACATTTTTCTGACATTAAGTGTTGTCAATAGGCAATTCTATGAAAATTTTGAGTGAAATGAATTTTAATTTTCACAGTATTGTAAAAGCTACCTATACGTTTTAGTGCACCCTAATAGACTAAACAAAAATTAACAGTTTTATTCAAGAAATAATTTAAAACTGATCAGGCATCAGAGAAGAGTCTTTTTAGATTAAAAAAATGCCTTGTAAAAAACTGGTCAAAGTCACTCATCTATAAAGATATTAAGTGGAGGGTTAAGTGATGCTTGGGGGGAAAAAACAAGAAAAAAAAAGAATTGCTTCTAGAATCTAGGAACAAAACCAGATGCATTGGTCAGAAGATAGTTTGGGCAACTTCTAATCTGCAATGAGAAAGAAACCCAAACAATGAAAATAAATGATTTAACAGAAATTTTGGTAGATGTTCTGCTACTGCAAAAAGAAAGTCTGCACATCATGTTTCCTTACAAGATATGTTCTAGTAAACACAAGAATATGTCGGAATAAATCTTTGTGTTATACAAAATCTCAGGCCAAATGATCCATCATGCAAGGCTTCCTGTCTTGAGTGGCCTTTTTATGAAAATGGGTGACTTTTCAAAATAGGCAAGAATTTTTCACCTAAGCCATTATATGAAGTTTTAAACATCCCCAAAAGAGGATTTTAGTTACTTGTAATGTTTCACACAACCTGAAAAAGTACCACATCTCCAAAATGTAGTGTATGTCTCTAAACCATGGATCCCTCAGATAGGAAGTGAATTGGGACTGACTGAAAATCCTCCTTGCTACAGAAACACAAGGGGTGAATGAGGCAAGAAGAAAGGAAGAAGAGAGAGAAAGGAGAGAAAGAATATTACTGTGGAAGCTATCCTAGCCTGGGATCCAGAGCACTCTGCCACGCCGGGCCTGGTTTATGGGCTTCATTGCAACGTGTTCAAGAGCTCAGCAAATGGATGTGTTTATGCAGAGGAGTTGGAGAAGTGCTTCTGTGGCCTCAAAGTGGTAGCCAGGCACTGAGACAGATGGTCGGCAGGTTTCCCAGGGTCAGGTGAAGTCTTTGGCTGAGGAGAAATGGGCACCTGTGTCTCCTAAGTTCCAGGCAGTTGCCATAAACATTTATCTTGTCTTCTTTTTTAAGCAAGAAAGTGAGAAGCAGGCTGAGGAAGTCTCTTTATTCTGCATTTGATTGTGTTCTGTGACTGTTCATGAGCATTGTAATAATGCCCATAATTAAAAATATGAATGAACATTGCTGTAACCCTCTCATCTATGCAATAATGTGTTAAACCTGTGTTACCTTTAGGAAAAAAAAATACAGAGACTCCTTATTAAGATGGCAGTATTGAAAACAGCAGAGTGAGGAATCCACTTTCAGAGATGTAACAGATATAGCTTGTCCTTGCATAATTCTAATTAAGTCACTTAAGAAATAGTCTTGCGGCAATTACTCACCAAATGATACTTCATAAGTTTTCAGCTGTTCTTCACGTTTCTTGGCCAATTTATAAATCTGATTGCTATATCCTTTTAAGGCTTCTCCATAATCTCTACAGTCAAATGGAATGACCTGGGAATCTGCCAGTTCATAAACCAGTTTGCCTCGTAACTGGGCAATTGTTAGCTGTTTCTTGAAGGTGGGGTCATAAAACTTTTCCACTAACTCAAACGTCTCATACACAGTGTGATAAACAGGATAATTGCTGAATTTGTCTGCTTTCTGAAAAAGAGCAAGCAAATTTGTCAGTGCTCTGTATTCTAACTGCAGTTAAGGGATGTACTGATCACTTAATGACTATGATGTTTTGCAGTTTCCAAATCAAAAAAGCTATTTGCTACAAAACAGAATTTACTGTCCTTCCATTTCTATGTCTTCAGTTTAGGAAACTAAAACAACCTGAATCCACGGGCTTTTGCACAAGATGAGGTGAGCAGGATTCCTTCACTGTAAATACACAGACCGCCCTTCAGTTCCATTGTACAGAGATTGCTTTCACCAAAAGTGAAAACAGTTTGGGGTTTTGGATAGCAGAAGTCCTCAATCATAGCCACTTTTTATCTTGTGTAGTTATTTCTGAACACCATCAAAGAAGATTTGCATATTAAGGGGCCTATTAATAGCATGGTGGAATTAAATCAGACTCTATAAATACCTTTCTGTGAACTGGACAGCCTGTAGAATATACACACCACTGTAACATGGTTTATTCTCCAAACAGTTAGGTTTCTTTCTAAATTAAGAAATGGCACGGATATACAAACCCATCAAAGATTCTTTGAAGCTTTTTTATTAATTATGAATAAATGCTTTTAAAAGATGACTGCTCAGCACTATCAATCTTCAAGCAATCTGGAAGACTTACCCTATTCTTGGTATAACGGACTCTGCCTGATGCAATTCCCAGTCGCTGAAAGAAAGCTTCAAAATCACTGCCTGATCCCAGTTTGTTTATTCTACATGTAGAAAAAGCAACATCTTAGCAAGAGCACTTACTTTACAGTATGGCAGTAATTTATGCAAAGTGCAGATTTTTCAGAGAAATGGAGGTCAGTTCTTCTGGAGGGCACATCAGGGACATTAGTAAGATCAGAGACTAGATGAGTGGCAAGCTTAATTACTTGAACTGATTTTGTTCCACCACAGTAATTCCGTATCCAATATTGATAGGAAGATCTTTTAAAGGTAGCAATCCTGATTATGACAGAGATCACACTTTAAAAAAAAGAACACATTATGCCTAAGAGCCATAAAATTGTATCAGATGTGTCTCTGCAATCTTAAAACATTAATTATCTGTTTCCAAACTAACAGCAATTGGGCAGCAATATATGTAAAGACAGATGTGTTTATATACTTAGCATATTCCACAGCAGAATCAAAGACTGATAAACAACTTCCACTGCAGAAGACACAATTAGAATTTGTTACTTGCAAGTAAATATTGCCATCTGCTGGGTACGTGTGGCAAGACAGAGGAAAAGATTATAAAACCAGATGTAATATTCTAAGTGTTTCCAATTATTTATTTAAGTTTCATATTAAGTTTTAGGTTTATATGTCTAGCCAGGTGAATAATTGATGTTTCTGAGCTAAAAAAGGAAAAAGTTTCTTCTGTTCCAGCTAGAGTTCTTCTGTTGGTATAAATTTCTGCAAGGAACTATTTGTATCAACTGAGAAAGATCAGATCTGGTAGCTTTTTCAAAACAAGAAAACCCAATAAGTCTAATGAATCTAGAAACTCATCTTACCAGGGCCTGACAGATAGGTAATACACACAGAACATTTTGGTCAAATCACACAAAGGGACAGTTCTATTTACCTTACGTGAATAATGCCACATTGTGTATAAGGTTTAGCCCTAAGAGTCACAGGCTTAAAGAGTTTTAATAACTTCAGATATAGATTTGTAATGTATTACATTTACATCCATTGTATAAACAAATAATAAGTATCATGAGAGCTTTTTAATTACTGCTCTAGGCAGTTTCTTTCAACAGAACATTTGCTTATCCTAACAATTTTGATATTGTCTCATCTAGTAGGGTGACTAAACT
>NW_010103281.1:24944-33418 GCF_000699245.1 Pterocles gutturalis | reverse complement strand
TCCCTGCCTTGCTCTCTTTTGATTGCTTTCCAAATTGCTTTTCTATTAATAAAAAGCCTTTAAAAAGTGCGAGGTTTCATTTTACATCAGGCACAGATGTCACCATCATTAAAAAAAAAAGCAACAATTTTTTATTTTATTTTACTTTAAAATATATTGCTAGAGAGTCACCTTGTAGTAAAAGGTTTTGTATTGCTGTAATCAATAGCACATCTTGAAAAAATCTGGAGAGTAGCCGTGCTATGACATGATTAAAATACTGGCAAAGAAAAAACAGATTAACAACTTACCTGGGATAGCTATTATTGTCAGTTGAAGGATCTTTCTCAAGCCAACTCTCATAAAGAGACTTACTTTCATAACCCTCATCAGGGCTTAAAATCTGGAGAGGAGAAGATTATAATCTCATTGGAAGTACCTCTAACTGCATTAATTATCAAAGGAGACCTTCACAGCTATCTGCATCATCGTTCATCAACAGCATTGGGGCACGCAGGGAAGTACACACACACACACACTATTTGCACTTGTTACATACATTTACGGGTCCCAACCACAAAGAGCATCTCACAGGCAGGTGGAACCAACCACAGACGGTGGGGAAGAGCAGGTTAAAACTCAAGGACACCAGCTGGAGCTCACCCACTTCTGGGGAAAGTGGATCCTGCAGATTTCTAGGACTTCTTACCACCCTATTATTGTACTGTGTAGGTACACAAACAACAGCACATATAGCACCAAGGAGCTCCCCCAGCAGCCAGGGTGAGCTGCATCTCCCAGCTGCTTTCCTTTCAGCAGGTGAGGGAGACGACAGCTGTAACACTGTGGAGGTTTGCCCCGCACCGGAGTAATATTATCTCAACAGGCTGAGTCTGAAATTTTACTGCTTTTTGCTACAGGAAGGGCAGAAAGAATTGTGCTAGAAGAAAGGGTCAAAATGAGTCATTAACTATATTACAGCAGTGCCAAGGGGAATTAACCAAGACTGGAGCACCACTGTATTTGTACATTGTATATACAAATGTAGGTCCAGACCTTACCTTAAAAAAAAAATCAAAAAGATACGTAACCAGGATGGAAAAGGTAATTATTAATATAGCCATCACACAGCTGGTAAAATTACAACAGAGTGTAAAATTAGTTGGCCAATGCTTTTAGAAAATCTGTGACAGAGATAAAAATAAATCAAGTCTCTGTCCCTGGTCTCCATCTACACTTAAACAATCTTTAATAGACATGGTCCCTTAAATATGAGATTGGTTATGATGTGCAGAGAATTGGGATTTTTGGTTTTTTTCTAAAATACAGAGCATAAGTGTTCATGGCTAGATACATAGTCCCACAGTATTGTTGAGACTTAAATTCTGCATTGAAAAATACACAGACTCCAAACTGAAAATCCAAGTTCTGACCTCTGAGATTAGGTTGGCAGCAAGCAGAAAAATAACAAGTTTGTGAAGTAACTCCTTGGCTGCTGTCATTTTCAGGGCACTTTGTTCAAGTTCTAGGGCTAAACTGAAAATGGCACATTAATAAGAGCAAGCTGAACTCTGACATATGGGAGTAAAGGTACTCCATGCTCTGGCAGAGATGTTATTCTGACAGCTCTGGTTATGAAGAACCCATTGCCAGCTTTTTCATACAACACTGAGAGCCTAGTAAAACATACTATTTACCCTTAGATCCAAATCTAGAATGAGTATAAGCTTACTGCTACCTCAAGTGAATATGCAGAGTTCTTTCAGTATAAACAGAAAGTAAGAAGTGATGATCAGAACAGGGGAATTGGGGTTGAACTATTGCAGATGCTGTCTACTGATGACCAATTGTTTAAAACCTATCAGTAAAGCAGGGCCAAAAAAGACTTTTAACAGCAAAATGTCCCATCTGTATGCTGAGGACCACACTTAAATGCAGAACTCCTTGAAAGATGATACTTCATGTGTACACTACTCTTTTTTTTTTTTTTTTTGGTGAGAACTGGCTCACTAAAAAACGAAGAGATGTTGGGATGTTGGATAGATGGATGTTGGACTCTTTAATATGACCAGAAATAACTTTCTTTTGGACTTGCATAATCACCCACACCTGCACTAACGTTCTTTCACATACCGGGCTTCCTGAATGAAATCCAATTCCATGGAAAAACCTAATGCAAAGCACAGGGAACATTTCCGTCCCATTCATGCTGTTTCTAAGAATTAACTAGGGCTCCTGAGGTGCACAGGACATCTCACTATTCCTCTTCAAAAAACTAACAACCAGGATATGAAAAGACTTAATGAGTTGAGGCTTTGATGTGTACATCTAGCTTCTTAATGTAATCTAAAACCAAATGAATTGCAGTTGAAATGGCAAAACTAAGAGTATAATCACTCCTCTGCCTTAGTCCTTCTAGCCCTTACAAAAATTAGTCGGGTTTTTTTCAGATTAGTGGAAAAGACACAACTGATTAGCAAAGGTACAGATTGTAGTCTGCCTTAGTCCTTCCAGCCCTTACAAAAATTAGTCGGGTTTTTTTCAGATTAGTGGAAAAGACACAACTGATTAGCAAAGGTACAGACTGTAGTCTTTGGTTATCTATATAAGAAGCTACCTAAAAGTAAGTGAAGGAAAAAAATACAGAAAATTAAGAAGTTCCCTCTACAAAACAGAGCTTCTCCATTCTAGCTGTGGGTTTAGTTTCTCTCCCTCTTTTGCTAATCCAATTCACTGGAATTTTTAGAGACCTGGAGAATAAAGACATTTGAACCCTTAAATGAATTTTATTCTGTGATGCTAGAAGCAGTGAGCCAAGTAAAAGATGTGCCACATTTCTACAGGGTCTATCAGTCACCTGTATACATGTTTCTACGCCAACAAAGATGGTGCCCTCGCTAGAAGCAGTCCTTCAGCAAACACCCTTCAGTATCCCTGACTTCTCTTCAAGAGTCCATCAAAACATCTTTTTTCCTTGGGAAAATACCAACAATTTCTATGAATGATCTTACAGAAAAGTTCAAAAGCCTGCAAGTGTTCTACAGAAGGGTTCCACGGCCTGTGATTTATGGGTCACTGGAGGTCACTGGTAGCACATCAACACTGGTAAATTAAAGATGGCTCGGAAATGAAAATTACAATGTTGAATCACTGTAAAAATTGAACCATTACTTTCTTCTTAAAAAAATGGGATGTGGTCCCAGGTTTAACAGTAAAAAAGAGGAAAACACTCCTCTAGAAAAATATGGCAAGGCATGTCTCAAATTCATTTAGCAAGACACCAGAAAAAAAAAAAAAAAGAAAAAAAAAAAGAAAAAAAAAAGAAAAAGAAAAAGTTCTTTGGACAGAGACAATGTGATAAAAGAAAACTGGGGAAAGTGCTCTTCAAATGTGAATAGAAAGCAGAGTACAGCAGAGAATCAGAATGTTGTTGCAGAATCCTGCTCTGAGAAACAACAGAAAAGAAAAAGTAGTTGTGATGTTTGTCTATAACAAGCTAACGAAAAAAAAAATCTAAGTTGTACCAACAGTGGCTTTAAGGAGCTCATGGAATTGTTAGACTTTTCACTGACAACTCTCTATCATAAAATAATCCCCTTTACAAATGAAGCTATGAGGAATATGGATGAACAAAATGTAGTTCTAGGAGTTTTTTAGCAAGGAAACAGCATGGAATTATGGAATAGTTGTCAGGTTTTTCTATTGTTTATATTATGCTTCTACTGTTAAAAGCTTTAATAATAGGAATAGGAAATAAGAATAATAGGAATAGGAAACAAGAATAGGAAAATTTTCAAAGAAGCCAATCTCAAATACTGTGCATTGTACTTTAATGGAAGATTTCAACTCAAACCCAGCATTAGTTGAATAGTTGACAAGATCAAGAGTGAGGTACTATTTTTAGCCCAGAGCATTCTTTTTCTTTGTTTATCTTTTGCAGAAAAAACACATCCCTGGGTAAGCAGCTTGCTGCAGACAAGAAGTAAATTATTTTATCCAGGGCCCTGCAGCACTAGGGACATAAAAATTTTTATAGGCAAAACAGAACGCCCTTCAAGAGTGCAAAGTGTCACAGCTAACGTTTGAACAAGCACAGCTTCTTTCCCTGCAAGGAAGAAAGAGTAAGATAGAAAGAAATGATAAGAAAATAAAATGTAGAAAAGAAAAGAAAAACATGGGAATAGCATAGATAAATCACGCCAGATTCAAACCATGGCATTGTGAGTGCTAAAAGAAAGTGTACTGCCTTTGAAAATAACTCGGGATGAATGCCTCTGATGGGATGGGAGACTAGTAGCTGGAGTCATCCTACCAAGTGCTGTTACAGTGCAGATTTTTACACTGGACCAAGTCACCTGGGTTCCCTTCATATCAAGGGGAAAAAATAGTTTGAGAGTTCTGTATGTACAAGACTAGACCACATTTGGTCAAACGAATCTCATCCTAAAGGTACCTGTTTCTACCCATTGCCTTTAAAAGGAGCCTACATTGCTTACATTAGACAGAGATGTCTTCTGTTAACTGGGATGCATCCCGACCTGAGGATGGTGACAACAGTACATGCTGGGTGCCTAAGCTGCTAAACTCTTCATATGGCCAAGGAAGTTTCATGATTTAGTGGATCACAATCTTTCAGTCTTACAAAAATTCATGCTGAGAGGTGAAAGCAAAGGAGACACGACTAGACCACTTACAATAATGCAAATCCATACATCTGATGTGTTAAAAAACCCTGCTTAATCCTCTAGTATTTATCACAGTATTACAGGGGCTCAGTGAGATATGAAGGAGATTCAGGGGGAATGGACAGAGAGAAAATGGTAGCTAGTCAATGTGAAAATTAATAGATTTTCTTTTGCACATGAAATGGAAAGTTAAAATGCAATTACTTTCCTTGAATGCTTATCACCTTAGAGAACTGATCTTGCTCAAGTGTTTTACTATCTTGTTTTTATTCTTATTATTTTTATTATGTACTACAAATAACACTCCACTTACGTCAGTGACACATTTCAGCCTCACTAAGAATAGTCAGCTTGGATTGTGTACCACTGATGGGGTGTTTTGCTATTGATTTTGGTGGGATCAAGATTCTTCCAGCACAGTGACAAGATAAATTCAATATTATTCAATAATCCTATTTTATCTAATAAAGTTGCAGTCTTACATTCTTAAAAAGCCACAAATACTAGATCCTCTGATTCTGTACCTCTTTTGTCAGATTATACACCAGCTTGTAGAGAAGAGGGGTGCAGTCAACTCGTAATGTGTAATTGCCTAAAAATGAAGCAAAGACATGGAAATTTTCCCTTCATGTAACAGTGGCATTACTTTCTTAATGGATTAAGTCCTGCAGTCCTTTCTTAGACAAACTTCCTGTCTCCAAGGCAAGAATTTAGATCTTGCCTCAGAATATATACAGGAATAGACTATTTATTTGCTCACATTGTATAAGCTACTGTTACTATGCAACAATTATGCATTGGTTAGAGTGCATACACTGTAATGTAATTAAGCCTTCCCACAGTTCTAAAATATGCCACACTATCCCCCATTAGTGACAAGCCCAGAAGCTTGTGTTAAACAGAAGGCAATGGTAATATCCTACTTTCTGTAGGATGTTAAAAATAAAATTGGTGCGTTGAAGAGTACAGGAGGAATGACAGATTCTTAAAAGACTTTTCCAGGAGTCTTTCAATGCAGCTGCTCCTTCTCTTATCATAAAAAGGACTTTTACAATGTTTTTGCAGACTGTTATCTAGAAGACAGGTCATCTTCTGAGTAAGAGACTTCAAGACATTTGGCATTTTGCATTTCAGAACTTAATTTCACCCAAATAGGAGGCAACAAAGATCACATAATTTGGGTTGAAAGGGACCTTTAAAGGTCATCTAGTTCAACCTCCCCTTTAATGAGCAGGGACATCTTCAACTAGAGTAAGTTGCTCAAAGCTCTGTTGAACCTGACCTTGAATGTTTCAAGGGATGGGGCATCTACCACCTCTCTGGAAAACCTGTTCCAGTGTTTCACCACCACCACTGTAAAAAATTTCTTCTTAAAACCATTATCCCTTGTACTATCACTACTAAAAATCTGTCCCCATCTTTCTTATAAGCATCCTTTAAGTTCTGGAAGGCTGCAGTAAGATCTCCCTGGAGCCTCCTCCAGGCTGAACAACCCCAACTCTCTCAGCCTTTCCTCACAGGAGAAGTGTTCCATCCCTCTGATCATTTTTGGGGCCTTCCTTTGGACCTGCTCCAACAGGTCCATGTCTTTCCTGTGCTGAGGACTCCAGAGCTGGATGCAGCACTGCAGGGGTGGGTCTCACGAGAGTAGCATATAGGGGGAGAATCACCTCCCTCGACCTGCTGGTCACACCTCTTTTGATGCAGCCCAGGATATGGTTGGCTTTCTGGGCTGCAAGCATACATTGTGGGCTCATGTCCAGCTTTTCATCCACCTGTACCCCCAAGTCCTTCTCCATAGGGCTGCTCTCCATCCCTTCATCTCACAGCCTGTATTGATCCAGGGGTTTCCTGACTCAGATGAAGCACCTTGCACTTGGCCTTGTTGAACCTCATGAGGTTGCATGGGTCCTCTTCTCTAGCTTGTCCAGGACCCTCTGGATGGCATGCTGTCTCTTAGGTGTGTCAACCACACCCTTCAGCTTGGTGTCATCTGCAAAGCTGCTGAGGGTGCACTCAATCCCAGTGTCTATGTCACTGATGAAGATATTAAACAGTACTGGTCCCAATATGTACCCTTGAGGGACACCACTCATCACTGATCTCCATCTGGATATTGAGCCCTTGACCACTACTCTCTGGATGCAGCCATCCAGACAATTCCTTATCCACTGAACACTTCATCCATCAAATCTACGAGTCTCCAATTTAGAGAGATGTTGTGAGAGACTATGTCAAAGGCCCTACAGAAGTCCAGATAGATGACATACATAGCTCTTCCCTTGTTCACTTGTCCAATCACCTTGTCCAAGATGCAGAATAATGTTTTCATCTACTGCCTCCTAAACCTCCCCTTTTACCATCACGCTGCGGTTTCTACACTTTACACCCACAAGGCTTTCACACTGCCTGTGGGCTATGTGGAGCTGGGCAAGTATCTCATACTGTAGCTGCCAGTTAGAGCAGCAAGAGCCCCATTGAAAAGAAACCATCACCACTTTGGAGGCAGGCAGGAGTGTAAAGCAGCCTTCTCTATAGACTACAACCACCGGACAGCAGCTCGGCAAACACCTCTGCCCTCAAATACAGACAATAACAAAGAGGGGAAGAGGACTGAGAAGGCTGCGACACAATGAAACAGAAGCTCTCAGATATCACTGGTTTTAGATTTTGATATGGCTTTAGACCTTTGAGCCATCCTTTGCACTGTGTGTAGTCACAAGAGGACCAGACTGACAAACACATAAAACCCCATGGTGGTGGAAAAAAATACTAGATAGTATTAGTAATGTTTCTGAGGAGAGTCTGTATCTGAGAACTGAAAACTAAAGGCACAAAAAATGCTTAAAATCATAATCCATTATTATTCTTTTCATTGATAAAGGGCAACAAATAGAAATAACTTGCTGTCCAAAACATGGCATAAGAAGTGCTGTGGAGAATGTATGATGATAAAATAATCACCAGAGTACATGGATGCTATGTCTCTACAGGAGATTTTAATGCTCTGTCAGGTCAAAGATGTCCAAGACACTTAAAAGAGTACACTGAATATGGTGTTCTTTTCCCTGTTACATATTTCTTTCCAGTGGTTTTACTTTCACATTTTCTTTAATGCGTAAAGCTAGAGACATGTTTGAATAATCAAGATTTGGAAGAAAATTGTTAAGGCAGCAGCATGTTGGATGCAAACCAACTAAAAAAATATGTGTTACAATCCATGCTGAGAATATGAAGCAGTTGTAAAGCTATTATTTCATTCGTGAGATCTAGGCGTGAAATTCTGCTCTACTTTTTACACAGCATGTAGGCTGTATAATTGAAGGAACAGCTCTAACCCTCCCTATACCTCAGCTCCAACTGAGCATTTAGAAACTGGGGTTGGCTTTTCTTTCCTCCCAATCTTTTAACGACAGACAAAATTTTCAGCTGACAGGAATAAAAAGAGTTCTTAAATACGCCTGTTGCTATCCATTTTATTCACACACAGTAAGTCCAAATAATTTGGGTTTAATAAGGTAAGAGCAACGCCCTAAATAACTGAGGTTACGATGCAGGACCGCCTCACAGGACTCTACTGACCACTATTTCAGCACAGATAACAGCACAGGAAGCCCTTTTTTTTTTTTTTTTTGTAACAAAGCTCCGTATCATTTCAGAATGATTCTATGATTTAGGTCATAGTGCTGGGCTCAAAATTCAGTCCAGCTTCTAAGCAGCATTCCTGTATGCCAAATTCTTCTCATAATCTGAAGGGCATAGTAAATCAGATATTTTTGTAGGAGAGCCCTGGCATAATACATAAGTTAC
>NW_010103281.1:4045-24930 GCF_000699245.1 Pterocles gutturalis | reverse complement strand
TTCCTGCTCGTAGCAATAAGCAAAGGCAACCACACTGGCCTAAAGCACCAAAATGACTTTCCACCCCCGCAAAATGTAAGCCAAAGTCTCGACACAAAATATCTTGAGATTGTAATAAATTATAGTGTCCTAAAATATTATAATTTCACAGGAAAATGAGCTGGAACTGCAAACACAACAAGGAGCAGTCTGCTATATATTAAAACTGTAATTGTAAATCAAAGCTCTTGCTTATTGTGATGCAATAAATAATATGCAGTGAACTATTAAAATTGACATATGTAAAGTAAAGCAAGTTTAAAAATAAAAGACACACCTTCTATAGAAGAATCTGTGTTGATGTAAGCAACTGCCCGTTCCTGGAGGACTCTGGCATTTTCCTGGGGTAGTAAAATTGTAATTACTACTTTCAATTAGTGACATTTAGTCAAGAGCACATTAAGTGCACTGTTTTTTACAGCATTACCTTTAAGAACCCAATCAGGATAAGTAGCATTATGTACCTTACTAATTGTATTAATGTTTGAGGATGGGTCAATGATCTGGGCATATGAAATTCACTCCTGCTTTCTGGGACTTAATTTGTTGTGGAAAACATCCATAAAGTGTAGGTGCTGTATGCTGCATTACGCAGGAGCAAGATGGAACGAGAAAATTACTGAACAGCATTGCAACAGGGCAAATTAAGGTTATACATGTGTTTTAACTTTGCACTTGCTGTGCTTAGAAACCATGGCACATTATAAAATTGAACATCAACTGGCTTTGAACATGCAACATGTGACTGTGAGGTGATCCAGAATTCCTCCACACTTTTAATCCCTAGTTACTCACATGAGCTCCCAGCACTGAACTCAGTTTCAACACTGATGAACTGGGTATTGCTGTCATTTCTACACTCTTCCATTTCAAAAAGACATGAGTCAAAGCACTGACATTTCCATCAAAATGAATTTGACTGATTGAGTCAACCAAGAATTGCTTTCACACTAAATATACACACACACATGCTTAATTTTTTGAAAACTGGTAATTATGTTTCATATTTTAATCAGTAAATGGTATTTTACTAAGTCTTGCCTTTGTGATATATATTCTAATTAGGTGAGTAATTGTTATTTAAGTCATTCAATTTCTAACCAAATTAATAATTTGTAAGCTATGTGAATTAAAAATTGGATTGGAAATTGATAACTTCATAAATAATTTGATATATTTGAAACAAACAGTAGAGGAGATTCTGCAAAAGAATATGAAGGGAGGGAGCAAGCCTACACATACACACCAGGCCTTGCATACATGCAAAAGCATATTTCAAACATAAAGAAATTCCTTCATTTATGAGCAGTAGAGATTGTCTATGTAACTAAAGGATGTTGCCACAGTTGCAGAGTCTTTTTGTTACACAGAAGAGAGTGAATATCATGGGTTAATTTTCTTCAAGATTTAGTAGATGACAGATCTGGCAGCTGCAGAAAACATGAATGTAAGCTGTGAGGAATGTCCCCAGAGAAACTGAATCTAATTTAGGTGTCAAGGAGGAGGAATGCACACCATGAAGATGAGGAATGCACACTATCAAGATAAAGCAAGAAAACAATAATATAAAAACATGAATGTTCAAATATGAATTGTGCTCATTGCTTTCTCATCTAGTACAGCCGCTGTTTCATGAAATCATGGATGATAGACTACTAGATATTAAATTATTAAACAAAAACAATTACAAAACAGCAGCAGCAGTGTGTGAACAGACTAAACATAAAAAGAACTCCTAATTTTCCATAACTTGCTCAAGAGAAATTGATCTTTTAAGTATCACTGTTCCATATTCCTCATAGTTAAAACAACTGTGTTTTTTCTTGACGGCATCTAAATATGTGCAAAAACACACTGATAAACAAATCACAAAATTTTATATACAGCATACTTATGTTACAAGTTAAGTTCAGGTGGGATGAAACTTTAATGACAACTCTTTAAAGTCTCTCAGTAAATGATTTTAAAGATAATTTAAATGATGCTTTCTTCATCTAATGTCCCATAAACCAACAATAAGATGCAGAGAATCTATTGCAGATGGAAGCCAAACAATTTAGGGGAGAAATAATTAATGCAAATCCAAAGGAACAGAAACCTCAGCTTTGTTAGCAGAAGAATGATAAGAATCCCTTTGGTGTTTGGGAGCATGTTTCTGGTTTTGTTCTCTCCTCTGACGTGTAATTTTGCTATGTAATTTTGTGGTTTACTGTGATACATGCCAATAAACTAAAACAAAGTTTAAAATATATTATTTTATAGATTTTTGAAAGTTCTATCCACATATCTAAATATAACCTTGTAAATAAAATTCTAACAGGAGAACAAGACACCGTATTTCTGTTAAACCATTCAGTACTACTGAATTGACGTAGTTCAGCAGAAATGTATTTCATGAGACAATTTTCAGCCTGCTCTATTTCTAATTTGGATTTTACTGACAAAGCAATGGTCTCACGATAGTGAGACCTATATTTCTTAGTGAGACTGAACAAATCCACTTGCAGCGTTAAGAACTACACATGCCCAACAGGGAAAGGAAGATTTCCCAACATCCTTCTATCAGGCAGGAATACAGTCAGGGATCTCACTACTGAATCAATCAATTGTCCTGCCCTGGAGACTCTACAATATTGTAAGTTTCACAGGAATTTGGAACTATTCACTCACAGATTACCTACCCTTTCACTTGCCCAGAAGGATTAATTTCCACACAAAGGGCTTGGTGTGCTTATGGATCACAGGTACATGATCTGGACTTTAGTTTATAGAAACTGAGGAATTTCTCAAACAGAAGGTTAGAAAATAAACCAATTTACATTATAGAAAATGCTCTCATGCTGTTAAATGAAGGGACAGATTTCCACATAGAGACCACTGAGGGTCATTAGCTTTGAATCAAATTAGATTTTTAAACTTTAGAAGAGCTAGTGCACTTACGTTGTAAGAAGTTAGGTAAATATAAATAAATATAAACATAATATATTTAATAATAATATATAAAAATAAATATATAAGGACCTCACAGCACCTGAAGGAGTCTGTTGTGCTCCAATTTCACCTTAAAGCTATTGATTGCCCTCTAGGAATAGACACCATTGGGTATTGCAGCTGCCTGCCACAGACTTTCAAGTTTCGCTTTCTTTACACTATTTTTTATTTACCTCAGCCCATTCTGTGGAACCCAATAATCCAAATTCTTCTGCATCCCAGCTAGCAAAAATAATAGTTCGCTTAGGTCTCCAACCTGCAATCACAGAGTTAAACTTGAAAATTCAACTTAAAGTTAGAAAGTCTAGTGAAAGTTCACCACAGTTGATTGAAATAACTTTTAAAACATAGCACTTAATTGATATAGCAGTAAAAAAAAAAAAAAAAAAAAACAAAAAAAAAAACCAAACCTCTCTAAACTCTTTAGAGTAACATACTATCGTGGAGGTATTTCCTCTTAATGCAATATTTTAATTCCACACAACTAAGAGGGTACTATTACGCTGATGAGAGACATGAGGGACTAAATTCAGCCAGCTAAGATGCAATGGTACATATGCATCTCTTCAATGAATTTGCATCTTTCATAATACAACTTTCTGTAGAGGTTAAAAGTTGGATCAACACAACTGCTTATGGGAACATTCAACACAGTTCCTCAAAGCTGCTGTTTTCCATATCCACCATTTTATGCCTGCAATAAGTAAGTTACCTTCCATCTTCATTTTACCAAAACTCCGTACAACCTCTTGCAGAACGGCTGCACCTGTAGTTGGATCAATACCACCAAATACCCAAGAGTCTCTATGACCTCCTAAAATAATGTATCTGTCTGGAACAAAACACACAATATCAATCCTTAATTAAAAATGCATTTAGGTTACCTAAGGTTACCTAAGGTTCCTTTGATTGCATCCCTACTTGTGTCAAACAAAATATTACGTTTAACACCTGTGCTATATATATATTTTTAAGGTAATTTGCAATCATTCACATACTCTTCTGAAGTGTATAAACAAAGACAAGGAATATTTCATACATATTTTTCCACTTAAAAGTCTTCCATCTATATGGCCTGCTACTAAATATCCACAATAGTATGTTGAGGTCCCAAATCATCACTGGTTTTCTGTACTTTGCATTATGTTAATTTTTGCAAAGGTAAAATGTATGAATGATGTACGAGGAAACCTACTGTAAAATGACAGGTAATATAAAAAAAATTATCTGACCTCTACCATCCTAGCATTCCCATTCAAATACATTCTTGAGAATGCCAGGGAAAAACAGTGAGACGGGAGGGACAGAACAACTATTAAGGGCTTCTTAGATTCCATATTACCTGGATATCTAAAAACCTTGAAGTTTTGTGCAACATGAGAACAATTTCAGCAAACACAGAATAAAGAAGAAATTTAAATTCTCAAGCACCCAATGCTCACCTGGTTCCACAGCTCCTCTGAGGATGCCAATGACATTGTAAATTCGTGTTATTTTGTTGTTTGTATGAACATGCATTCTGACTTTTCTGAAATGAAAAGCAGTATGGAGTAACAATTTCTGACTGAGAAGGCAATAAAAAGTCATCATAGTAGCTTATAAGCCAGAAAGTTTGTGCTTCTGTTCTACTTTGTGTCTTCAGCATTGATCTAACCTGTTGTGCTGCATCAGTGTCCCATTCTTGATCTCAGGTCAATTTCCTGATGGAAAGATGCCTTAGAAAAAACCCTATGAAGTGGGCGAATCTATAAACTTTCAAACATTTACAGAATTTATTGAATTGTTATTTATGGGAGTCAATTGGATAATTAGGTATTAGAGGAGTAAACTGAAAAGCAGATACAGTAATTAAAAATACATCTACATTTTGATCAAAATAATAATTATGGATGTACATATTTTTATAAAGAATACACTTTGGTTTCTAGCACAATTTTGTGTAATAAGATAGAACTTGGAGAGAAGGTCATTAGAAATATCCACCCAGGAACAAACTGAAATCTCTGTTTAGGACAGCAGATCTAAGTAATCAAGATTTGTCAGTCCTCCATGCCTCCCTCCCCAGTAAAATCTGCTTGTGAAATTTTACAAAAAGGAAGGAAATTCAGGTATAAGGAGAGCTAAAAATAATGTAGTATTCAGTGCCTCTTAGCCTCTAAGAAGAAACAAAGCATCAAACAATGTTTTTTTAGTGTCTGGCAAAACCCCAAGAGTTTCACATTTGAAGTTATCTATCAGCAGCAAATCTGCATAGCTGTCAAAATCCAAACCTACTTCACGACAGCTGCTGGATCTTTGCCCGGAAAATAACTGACACCAGTGCCTTGTGCATGTATATACTCGCACACTTTCCATATGCAAGTGACTTTCTACCTAGACTCAAACAGTTCATTTTGATATGGAGCTACTCTGAGAAAGAAATATATGTAGGATCAGCCCATATTTACAAAAAGTGTTACCCTATCAAGTAGGAAGATGTTAAAAAGTGCATTCAAAAATATTTCCTATGTATTTGTGGAGGAATCATATTGTTTCTTTTCTTGCTGTTGCTCTTCAAAACATGCCAAACACCTTTAATTATGTCAAATATGCTTTCTTATTTATTTATTACTACTTTATTTACTTTCAGCTAGTGTTAAAGCAGAGCAGAGAAGACTAATGATCAATGAAGTCTTTATAAAATTAGATATTCAGACACACTCTTGTTTTGCAGGAGGTGGAGCGCTGATAATGATACACCATTTTTACACACTGTTCATTGTGGTCTGCTACCAGTCCTCATAGAATAGTATTTCAGGTAAACAGAAAGTATTTTAATGTGAAAAAGTGATAGAAAAGTGATCTTTAGCTTTATCTATTGCAGCTGATCAGTTATAAACAAAGAAGAATGCTATAACAGTCCTTGACAGCCAGTCAAATCCCTGATCGCCAAATGCAATGGTTGTGTGGCTGGGTCTGCTAGAGAGCAACTCTGTTAGTGCTCGAGACCTGGACAGTTGTATTTCTCTGTTAAAACTGAAAAACTGTAAACCACAAACATACTATTGCTAATCCAACTGGTCAAAGGCCAGTTCCTCCCAAACAAATCAGTAAGATATACATGCTTTGGGGTCTTCCATCCTATTATTGTTCAGGGCTTTCAACCATGGGGCCTACTGGCTTTGGGGAACAGTTGATGGACTCCTAAATCATTGCCACACTTCACAGCTCAAAGTTCACAGAAACCCTGGGAGGCTTCCAGTGGACAAGGGAAACATATGCAGAGAACTACTGAATTGTCATCCTTGCCTGTTGGACTGGTACAATCAGGCTGTCCTGTTTTACCCTTGGTCACCAGAAGCGGAAAGACCAAACTTGAAGTGAGGAGGACATTTAGGGTTAACTCAACAATATTAAAAAATATCTACTTACTTCCACATAGCCATTTTTAAAAGGACCAGTGAAACAATGTCTCAACCTTAAAGTAAGGATTAAAGTTGGAATGACAGAGTTGGACCTATACCCTCTGAATCTGTCTGTCCACTGACACTGGGGACACTGAGCAAAACCAATTTTGATAATTTATTTTCAAATTCTAATAGTTATCACCAAGTGTTGTCTACTCAGAAGGAAGTACACTTGTCCATAATATCTCTAGATGTATTGTTTCACAGTTCCTTTCTTGCTGAGATTTTTTTTGCAATATTTTATAAATAGACAAGTGTTAAAACAGACCTTGTAGAAGCGCTGTCTGCAAATCCTGGCCCTACGTTATACGACACATTGAGACTTCCCTTCCAGCTGTTGTCTGGAGCTGCAGGTCCTCCCATTGCACTGTTAAGTGAAAACCAAGACAAATGTAATTAACCAGTAAGCTAAAACCTTAAATTTCCTTATTGATTACTGCACCTAAAACAAGGTGAGTTTACAAAATACTTAAAAACATTATGCCAGAAACAGGGTGCTTTGAATTTTCCACATTTTCTGAAGCACACACTACTACAAAAGAGCTACAAATACAAGTAAGAGCATAAGTTTTACCATCTTAGTATAAAAAATTTTGCTGCTCATTTGTGAATACTGACTTCTGGTGAGGAGGACTGATGTATACTCACCGTAATAATACTTCTGCATCATGATATCCAATGGGATGAACTGGGATTTTGGGAATCCCTACACCTTCATTAACTTTATACCTGAAAGTGTACTCTGAGAAACCAGAACAAAACGTCAAGTTTATAGTGTTCTTAGCAACTTCAACCACACTGGAAATACTTTTGAACAGTGCAGCCACACAGCAGTCACAAGCATGCATCAGTTTTTTAATTCTTATATCCTTTCTCAGATATTGCTTCTAGGAAACCAAAATGTAATGACAGACCACAAGTCCAACAGTACATGTGCACAACCACCAAAGAAACGTCCCCACATTTGATGCAAGGTTAGATTTGCTGTCCATCCACATTTCTGCAACTCCTCAAAGCTGACTGTGGGATAACCAAGCTGGTGTGGGAGGTGAAGAGAGTCCCTGGCCAGCCTGTTGACAGGTGCATTTACCTAAGTTGACAACACTCAATGTCTCTCTGAACCTGTTGGACTAGGCACACACAATCTATGCTGATTTTTTCAGTATGATGTTGTCTCACATCCCCAACAATGGTCGCACAAGCCAGTGAGTTTCCAGAAGCACCCCTGTGTTCCCATCCCACTGGCAGACAGGACTGGTAGGGACTTTAGTTCAGACTCAGTTCAAGATGCCAACAAGGCCAAGACAAGCACATGGTGACAAGCTTCAGAAGACTCCCGGCTACTGTTATTTTTAATACAGAAATTTTACTCCCTGTAAAGAGGATTTTAAACTGCTTTTCTGCTTGGAATTTAGGATCAGCAAGGAAACGTACCTCCAAGCAAAGCTATTACTCCTTTTTGATGGTAAAATATAACTTAGTTTAAACTGGTCCTCTTGAGAAACACAGATATTTAAAAATGTCTATAAATTCTCAGCCAGTTACTACTGCTTCACAGTATGTAAACCTACACATCCTGCTTTTCTAAGAGTTACAAGTTTAGGATCATACAAAGAGATTTTCCTACAAATTTACTTTCCTTGCCTAACCAATAACCAACCAATTTAAATGACACACAGGTAGAACTTATTCTGCAACAGGAAAATTAACTACTGCTAAAAATAATTCTAGGAAGCTTTTTTCTTTGCATTTGTACTGAAAATAGATTAGTTTCTAGTGCCACAATAACTTTCAGCACCAGTTTATAAAGACAGCCCAGGGTACAGATGTTTCACTCACCTTTTGCAGGATAACCTGGTGTCAGAGGATCCCCTGCTCCATTCAGGTTTAACACATTTCCACGCTGGGCTCCTCTGCCTGGAAGGTTCCAGCCATCTGGATAGGGATCTACTCCTGGGGCACAGTAGTCAGCAGGGTCTGAATAAAGTATGATCCCTTGGGCTCCGGCTAATATGGCATTTTTAACCTGTGAAATTATTTGCTTTTCATAAATGCTTTTCTTTCCTTTTTTTTTTTTAAATGCAGTAATAAATCTGAATATTGCAATCTACTTCCATGGGGACATAGCTTTAGAAGTTGTATATGTGGAAGAGTGAAGATGACCACAGACTCAGCAGAAGTTTTTCCATTACTTGTATCACACGTCTAGCCATAGCGCAAGGCTATGAAATAAAGCACAGGACATAAAACTGAGGCACAAAAGCTGACCACTGTCCAGACTGTCGCACTATCACTAATTTTCTCAGAGCTATTGTCTAAAGTCAGAAGAGTTCTTTCTTCAGTCTCTGCATGAAACTCCTTGTCAAATACTTACTTCTTCAAAATACTGCAGTTCTATGGATGAAAAGTATTAAAAGCCCTGGCTCTACAAACTAGTCAGTTCCCTAAACTAATCTCTTACAAGAACTGCCTAAGGAGTTTGCAGTCATCTCGATCTCAGGAGATTAATACATTCATCTGTTTTATTGTTTTGGAAGTTATTCTTAGGATGCAGTCACAATGGATACATTGCAGGCTTCCTTTTGCTCATACGTTCCAACCTACAGCCCAGTGTCTGACCCACAGAGGAAAAAATAAAACACAATCCTCACTTTGTTTCCTCTGAAGATCTTCCCATATCTGGCAATGACAATCTTTCCCGTACAGTTAATTCTCATTTCACGCTCCAGCTTAAAAAAATCTTCGGTGCGGCCGTAATTCACATATACCAGATCTGCCTGCACAGAAAAGAAAAGCAGTTGCGTGGCAACTGGCAATTCAGCAAACGAAACATCTGTTTTCAGAAATACACTGTTTTATTCACTATGTACGACACAGGTTCTTTTTTTTTTTTTTGCATTTCTACAAGTGAGATCCAGTGCCCGAAAAACCAATAGCAAAGATATTAATAATATAGTATATGAAGCCTCGGCTGCAACGGCTGACCTTTCTATGTTATCCTGCACTTAACAGCAGCCCTGTAAACTGAGGTTAGAAACTACACCAACATACTTTGCTAACCTGACAAACTTCTGTGGCCATGAAAAAAATAGTGGCATTCCTTGCACACAAAAACACTCACTATTATATAATTACATTCATTTATGCAATGCAAAGTTGTCCCTGACTTGTTCCTCCATGACGAATTATCAGATTAAGTGAGGGACTTTCATAGCCTTTGAAGAGATTCACTGAATCCAAAATGTCTTCCAAATTGATTTATATATTGCTATTTCTACTTTAGACTTAAGCATCTTCTCCATACGACTGAATAATGTGTAGTAATCTGAGATGTATCCAACATTTTCCATAAAGATAAAAGCTTTGCACTTATTATGTGATTCAGATTTCTAGCACTTTGACAAAGCTTTTTCTCTTAATAGGACACTTCTAACCTTCACACAATATATGACCCAGCTGTCCCTGTGTTCTCTTACACTAGTGGTTAATTAAAACTACTGCAAGAAATATTTCGAGAAGTTGGAGCAATCTGTCCCAGCAAGTGTTTTGCAAAATATGACTTCAGCTAATAATACTCATATATTTTTTTTTCCTTACCTCTGGCACTCCTTGTGCTGAAAAAGCATTATATGGTGGCAGTATATCAGTAACATTTTCATACCCCTGTGGAGGTGGTTCAAACAATGATGTGTTGAAAATCTGTCAATAAATAACAGAAAACTTTGGTCAAACACTCTACCTCCAGGCACAAATTTGAACACTAAGCTTGGTTATTGCAAGTGATATGCTAGTTTCCATAAATTGTTAGCCAAAAATACAGTTCTAACTAGCACACATAAGTTCAAACAAAACAGGTAGGGATACATAACAGAATGCAGAAAGCAGATGAGGTAGATCACTTGTCCAAAGAAGCCTATCAGTCACTTCCTGAACTTTCTTTCACCTCTAAGCTCATGTTATCCCCAAGCACATACTCCTCAGCTTCTACCAGGGCTCTTCATCCCTGCCTATGTGCTGTGATGCTTCTCTAACAGTCCCATCTCTTCTCCTCGCTCAGGCTCCTTGTCAGATTTTACAGCTACTTCTTTAATTTCCCTGGAAGTACAAAATGGAGAAGGTGACTATAGACTGACCATTTATTATTACTCCAGCGCTAACTTAGGAGACACTACAGGAAGCCAGTACAATCAGGTTCAGAGCAAAAGAAACAAGGCAGGACTTCATACAATGGATAGTATCTGTGTGGGATTCCTTACCTCAGCATGTTGTGGAGGGAAAAATTGTACAGATGTTCAAGCAGAGTTTGGATAGGTACTTGGAAGAGAGATCTAACAAGGGTTAGTAACTGGATAAATACTTGGAAAAGAGGTCTGATGAGGATTCTTAAAGAGACTAATTGCATCACACGCAGAGAACCCCTGAGCTGAACACAGCTAGGCACTGGAAGAATTGCATGCCTTGAATACATTTCTTTGTTCTTAAACTTCCCTGTGAACCCACTTAAGGCTGTTTATGGAAACAGGATATTGGCCTAGATGCATCCTTAATCCGACCCAGCATGGCCATTCTTACACCTTATGGTCTGTTGGTGTTAATTGCAGTCTCTCCACACATCCTCTCTGTATGAGACGCTGAGATTTTAGACATTCTGCTCTGTTCTGCTGCACAGTCTGAAAATCCATTTCTAAATATGAGTTCCCTTTGCACAGGAATTTTTATCATATTATAAAGCACATACTGGGTTGAGTGGGCGGGAAATCAGAGGAAGACACTGTTTCCTTAAAGAAGTCTTACGTAAATACAGTTTAATCATTAAAAAGATCACCTCATTCCCTTGATCATCAATTATGGAGATGTAGTTTGGCTGCTTTTCATTTGGGTATGAAAGTAGCACATCATAATGAACGAGTTCTGCTGAATCCAGTCCAAATTCCTTCCACTGGCCTTGAATTTGTTTGGCAAGAAGAAGATTCTGTTCAGTTCCTGCGAGGTGAGGCAACTGGGTAAACAAGCTAGAATAAAAGAGAAAATCACTACTAAGCAGCAAATGCAGAGAAACACAATACTGACCTCGGATCAGTGTGTATAAGGCTTATTTTCAAGCCACATGTATGGAAAGTAAGGTCTTCTAGTTAAAGTCTGAGCTGTGTAACACGATTGTTTATCAGTCTGCATCAGCAGAGGATCTTTCCTGAGGCCTTAAGATAAGTCAGCTGAACCTTTCTCTTTGCATAACAGAAACAGCCCATCTACACACAAGCAATGAAAATCAGTGTCAAAGACACTCGGCAAAAGGATATGAACAGTATGCAAGGAGCAGAAACAGATCCAGAAAAGCTACACGTTCAGAAAAGAGCTCTCCAAATAATTCTGGTATCTGATGATGGGTTTGTATATTGTTGGTATAACATGTACTAATGAGTTTAAGTCAAAAATCGTCATGTCAAATTATCTTCACAGATTTGTTCTTTTTATTCTTAATCAAATGCTTGAGTAATAAAAGCCTTCTTAACAACATTTACATCCAGACCAGATATAACACATAATAGAGATAAATAGTCAGACACAATATCCAGCCCCTCTGGGCTACCCTACACAAATCTGTCTGGAATTTGTTTGGCTCACTGAACAAACGAGTTATGGTGAACATTGATGAGTCCACCAGGTTCTAAGCACCAGCTTCAGGTTCGCAACAGGCTCCTTGTTAATGGCTGCCTCCCAGATGTCGGACACCATTAATTGCTGTTAATTAGGGTTATCAAATGCCATGATTAGTACCACTTCAACCTGTCAATTCAGCCTATTTTCAACCCATGTAACAGCTTTTTTCTTCAGTACGCGCTTCCTCAGCTTCCAAATTAGAATTCTGTGGGGAATGATGTCCAATGCCTTGTTAAAGTCAAGGATGTCACAGCTGCTGTAACATCTCCATGGATATACATAGCCAGTCATTTCCTTAAAGAAGACAATCACCTTGATCAGTAATGATTTTTATAAATTTGTTTACAAATAGTAAAAAAAAATGCTGACTGTTCCCAACTACCTTCATGTCCTTCATGTGTTTGGAAGCAGATTCCAGAAGGATGTTTGGTCACCTTTCCAGGGGCTGCAGTGAAGCTGACCAGCCCACAGGCCCCCCAGGTTGTCCTTCCTGCCTTACTTAAAGATGGGCACACCATCAGCCTTTTTCAGCCACCAGAGACCTCCTTCAATCACAAGAACTTCCTATGATTCTATGATAGACAGCAGCCTTGCAATCATAATATCCAGGTCTTTCATGAGAAACCCACCTGGCCCCCTGGACTTGAATGCATCTAGATTTGCTACGCAGACCACAACCTTCTGCTCTCCGCTGTTGTCTTTCCCTCTCTTTAAACTGTGTGGGTATGCATCGAGGTCCGGAAGCAACCTTTGCCAAAGCTTATTGCCTGTTTTCTTCTTGCACTTTAATCCTCTAAGTATTTTAAGTACCTTTTGATTCCTTAAGCACTCTAGTTTAAATAAGACATATGCCATCAGGAAAAGTACACTGAAGAACACATGATGCCTTTTTTCAATTTTATACTTCCAAATAGTTTCCTCCTTTCCAGAGCTAAGCTCAAGGTGTCTGCATTTTCTGAGTCTCGTAGTTTGTTTCCTGCACTTGATAAAAGCAGATTCAGTAGCAATAAAAACTAAGAATATGGATCAAAATTTAAAAAACTTTTTTGGATCGTGTATTAATATATTTTTTCTGCAGTTCATGCTTTTTATTTGAATTTAGGAAAAACAAAATAAAACAGAACAAAACAGTATGAAGCCCATTATGAAAGCAAGCAGACAAACCAGACACCATTAATAGCCTATGGCCAAGAAACTTTAGCATAATTGCAGAGCTATTTCATGCTGTCATCAACCTCAATGTTGCCTAGACTCTCACTCAAACATAATCTTCAGGAACACTCCAGTCTACTGAGAGCAATAAATACAAAAGAAGATAAGACCTAGAGACTTAAAAAGCTAATTGATGTTAGGAATGAAACCTTTTGGGTTTAGAATAAATGTACAGAAATCAAATTTGTCAGCAATCTTTTGATGTTTATGATGCAGCTGCTGACTTACATGTAGAATACCAACATGTTACTAACCAGAGGTTATATTTGTTTACTTTTTGCATCTATATATTTGTTTATCAGTAGAAGATATGCACAAGAAATAATAAATATGCACAAGAACTATTGGGGTTTTTTTCATTTCCAGTGAAATACACAGCAAAACAAGAGGGTATTTCTATACCCCTAGCATTTTAGATGTTTTGAAAGAACCTCATGAATGCACTGGGATGCAAAAAAGTATATTTAATAACAATTACACCATGCAAGACTCAGCCAACCACACACACATGCTGCACTTGGACAGGGCCCTTCATCTTCTGAAACAGAAGACAGGGTATAATGGGATCGCAAGGACCCAGTTAACAGCACAGTGTCCAATATGGCCACACTAAAAGAATGATCAATTGTAACTATACATCCAAATCAGTGCCATGCCATGCTACATTTTTAATATATTCATCTTCTACTTAGACTAGCTGCTCACATAAGGAGACACTGGACAGGTTATCAATCAAATGTAATTAATGGCAGTGTATCCCAAATACAGGAAAATCACCTCAGTCTGAGACAAAGTTGGCTGATGGTAGAGCTTCAGAGACTTGTGAGGAAAATACAGACACTTCTACTGCATTAAATCAAGACTGAAAAACAATAATAAAAAGGCATGATAAGCCTTGGCAGTAGTGCAGCTTGAGGGAAACACACTTAACAGGACAACTGCTCCAAAAAAGTAACTTCAAAAACTGGGAAGGCAGGAACTTTCCTCCAGACATTCCATAAAAACCAAATACTTTCAAAGCATCTTAACAGCTCTGCTTTCAGAGGCTGTTCCTCGGAGCTGATGTTATCACTTTCTGTCTTTTGTGACTGATAAAATTATTCAAAAACCAAGACATGCTGGGCTTACCGAAGAAATTTCTTGATGTTTTCTGCTTTCATTTCAGCCACAAGTTTATCTCCCTCATTTTGATAGACATCTGAAGAGTTGGGGTTTTTTCCCATTGGTTTTGTAAACCATCCTGTAATACATTCAAAAAGCTTCCCAGTTAGCAGGAACCCCAGTCCTCACCTATTTGAGACCATGTGCAACATAGTGTTGATCATTAAAAACATGAGGATGAATAGGGCTTAGAGCACCCTCTGTCAGTATTTGCTGGCTCAAATGTAGAGGTGAAACAGAAAAGTAAAATATACTTTGTTGACTGAATTGCCAAAAAAGTGACATAATTAGAAGAGCACATCCTAAATCTCTGGTAAATATAGTCCCCTTTTTAAGGCAGATTCATCTCTCATTAATTTTAAACTACAGTTTCAATTCTCAATTAAGTTTTTGCAGTGGGAGGATTGAACTCCTGATCCTCATGATGAACTTCCCCTATTTAATTTATATATATATTTAAAAATATGTGCATAAGCATATTTAAAGTGAAAGTCTAGGACTCGACAGCCCCCCTGCAAGCATTATAATAGCTATGGAGAAGGGTGAGGTTAGTCTATTTAATCATTAAAGGAATAAAGTTAATTGTGACTGTAGTCAGTTTTAAAAAGTTAAAGATTTTTCAGTTGCCATAAATCTGAAAGGAGCGTATCAACTGTGTGAATTTGTCTTAGAAAAAACAAACAAATCCTTTTTGCTAGAAAATGCCAAACTGTGAAAATTGTAATAGTAAAACCAAATATATGTGCTGTCATATGCACAATACATATGACCTATTAGACTTAACTGCAATGGTAGGAACACTCCGAACAAAACAGTGATACTGGATCAGACCAAAGGTCTGTCTTTTCCTGTTTTGGAGTATGGCCAAAAGATGATGTTCAGGGAAATCTACAAAAACAGCACCAGCACCAGAAATTTGCAGCTCAGGGATCTCATAAATCAAATTAATGGCTTTTATATTTAACAGCTCTCATGGATTTTTCTTTCATGCTTTAGCCTTAGGTGTGTGCTACAACACAAGTTTAAAAATGGCATCCAATTTTAGACTTAAATACTGGAAGTGACTGCAGAAAAGAATCCAATGTTCTAGTGAAGTTCATTGTACAGGATGGAAAATTCAGCAACTCCGCTCTTGGCTGTCTGTCAAAACTCCTCCTCCTCTATGTTCTGCCCTTTAATTTCTAAAATAGCAACTATTCAGTTGCCTTTAAATAGATCTTCAGTAAAACTCAGGAAATACAAACAAAAAAAAAATTCTGGAGGTTTTGCAATCTCAGAAATCTCAACTCTTCTACTAATCACTCCTCTTTGCCCATTACTGGAAGTTGTCAATTCACCAGGGCTCACCTTGGGCTGAAGCACGCACCCGTTACATTCCTGACTCCCTGAAAACCAAAACCTCTTAGAAAAACAGTGGGACGAGTATATAATGTCCCCAAAAGGCAGGAAAAGCTCCCTGATGGGGAGTTAATCCCAACAGGGGTTGCACACAAGTATCTGTAGAGCACAAAGGCTGCACAAAGGCTGCAGGCTGAGCCCCAGTGGCTCTGTACTCACCTGCAAGAAAGCCCAGCAAGAAGCAGCCCAGCAACCCAGGGCAGCCCAGCCATGTGCAGAGGGTGCCCTTACTCCTGGCCATACGGGCACCGGTGGCTGGTAGCTGTCAGCTTTGCAGGCTGCAAGAAGGGCTGGCAAGCAGCCACCTTTCTCCTCCTCCGCCTCCACTCTCTCCTCCTCCTCCCGTCCTCTGCCCCAGGCTGCCCCTGGCTTCTGTGTTTCTCAGTTCTCATCCTGCCTAACCAGCCTTAATCCCTGGATGATGATGGTATGAATTTCTGAGTGCAATAAACCACTTCCATTTCCTAGTCTCCCCCCACTATACAGCCTGTGTGTAGCTGTATGTGTATCTCTGCAGCAAATACGCGTCTGGACTGTGCATCAAGCAATGCAGAAGTACTATTTTAAAGACTAAGTTCTAGTAATTATCAGGACTTTCTGTTTTTGAAAATCCCTGTTTTAGACTTAATCGCAATCAGTATTTGTTCCAGTGGAAGTGGCCAAGAAATGAAACAGAGGAAGGGAAACTTGTTTTCTCTTTACCAAGAAAGCATTGAATTGTTCTGTGTAATCTGTGGTTACATTAATTCTTGCCAAGTGGTGAACACTTAGAGAAGCTCAGAATACAATTTAGATCAGCCAATGGGGACACTTCCAGACGTCATTCAATTTGCAACTGGGAAAAGTTGCAAAATTATTTCCTATGTTCTCTAACATTTTACATTTTGGATTACAAGGTTCTTAGGATCAGGTTTTCCTAGTCTAATTCAGCCAAATCCAGCAGTATCTCATGGGAAAGTACACAGCCACAGCCCAGGGAATAGTCAAGCTATTTTCATAGAATCAGAGAATCATCATATTTTGTACAAACTTAGGCCCTGCACATCACTCCCTGCAGGGCTATGTGGAAGCCAAGACTGATCTGTTGGGAACCGAGGACCTGCCCATATGTGACCAGTTATCTGGCTGAAGACAGAAGAGCTTTTCTGGGAGCTTGGACCTGCTCTGACTTCTTACCACTCACTCCCAAAAGAGTCCACAGTAGATACATCTTGTGAAAGAAATGGCAATGCTCCATGTATCAAAACTTTCTTAAATAGATTATTTTTTTGCTGAAAATATTCAGAAACACCTGGCAAGACTGGTTAATGTCCTAACTACTTCAGTAAGGCTTTTCAGAGATTAGTGAAGAATTACACCACTTGGGTGTTCTGCACCAGTCCCAGCCACTGTGTTAAGCATATGTCTGGATGTCTTTGTTCAAATGGTAAGTGCGTCCAGTTTGTGATCAATTTCTTTCTGTCATTTCCCAACTGCTCATAAGCCATCACAAATTCTGAACAGCACGGACTTTTCACACACATCTCACTTGACATAAACAAACCAGATGGAATTCCACCTACAGAATTTATAAAGAATGAGCATATTGATGTATTATTAGCATTTATATAGCACCACAGGTGTAGGACTGGCACATAATAGACAGTAAAGTGACAAGGGCTTCTGGAGATTGCTGTCTAAATTAGACCTCACATGATGATAACATCAGTGGAGGAAGAAGGTAAGAATAGAAAAAGTGAGAAAGTACAAAATGTATTTATTTCTATGCGTACATCTTTTTAAAGTGATAAGGGCATTAGCAATGCTGAGGTTATAGCCTAGTAGCAGCAACCAAGCAGCTTCTACCACTTAAAACACAGTCCTAGAACTATTAGTTATTAGTTGTGGCATGTTCTTACATTCCATGGATTCGCCACTGGTGGAGTATATTATGTTCCATTCAAATGCAAGTATAACATACAGTATAAATCTATACCTTCAATCACATGCCCTCCAAAACAGGACAGGGGCAGGAAATAAGATGAAAAAGCTCATGGGTTGAGACAGACAGGGACATCACTTACCAAGTACCATCATAGACAAAACCAAATTGACTTCGGGAAAAATAATCTAATTTATTGCAAATTAAAATAGACTTGGGTAGTGAGAAACAAAAACAAAAATTAAAATATCTTCTCCCAGACCACACCCAATTTTTCCAGCTTAACTTTACTTCTCCACTCCTGACTCCTCTATGCCATAGAGCTGCCATATATGACACATGATGCTTCTTGGGACCAGGCCAGATCCCCTGGGAGATCTAAACTGCACTAGGCACCTAACTTTAAGCACGTGAATTATTCTGTGCAGAGAGTGTTCAGTTCCTAACAGAAAAATACCCAGTGCCATTTGGGAGCTCATGGAGTGTCTGAGACCTCTAGTCAGAGCAAACCAGTACAGGGCAGCATCTGTATCAGGCCTGCCCTGTTCTGGTGCAGCGGCTACAGGTCAGATGAGACTCTCACAACACCTAAAGTGATACTGCAGAGACTAATTTCAGACAACTGAATCCTGCTCTGTGCAGCCAGGTGTGAGCTAACTGTCCACAGATGGAGCCAGTGGAGTTCCAGGCACTACAGCTGGAATTAAAATAAGTGTTTAGTGCGACTTCAGATGCCTTACTGTACCCTATGTGGCTATGCATTTTTCTCATGTCTAGTATTCTGACAATTTGATGTATATTCATAGGATACCAGGCTTTCAGACAGCCAAAGTGTGCTGGCAAGAGCACAACTAGGATGTTTTTCATGCAATCTCTGGTAATTTTCATCTGAAGCCATCAAAGGAAAATTTTTCACTCTCTTACCTGTTCTGTCTCAGAAAATAACCGTTATCCATGGAATCCCTTATGGATTCACCTACGGATGCATATGGCTCCTACTGTGAATTTCTTGATTGAAATATTATCACACATTGCATTAAATCCAGGGTAGACTTTTACTGAAGATTGTAAAAAATCTCTCATTACATAGATTTAAAAAAACCCAAACCTGCAATTCTCAGTAAATTATAAATCTAAGTCAATGTCAATAATACAACATTGATATCTTATTAATATCTTAGTAACGTCTCAAAATCACAGTAGAATATAAGTTTTTACCAAGGTATGTAAGCCAATCTTTGTGATTCAGATGTCTCTGGGTAGACTATGAGAGCTGGCATAGCACGCTTTTAATTCCTATGTAAGAGACTACGTAAGGGAATCTCATTTACTGCCTTTCTGTGATTCTTTTTATTATTTGAATCAATTAGATTACTAGTTACATAATATTCATACTAGTTACATACTTTTTCATTTCACCTCCAGATTCTTTAATGTAATTGCTCAAACTGGAAAGGATGATTTCAGCAATTGCATGATGCCAGCTAGGTACCTTCCTCTGCTTACTAAGTACTTCTAAAGCTCTTGTCTTGTTAATAAGTCATCTGCTGCTGTATATAAATCAATGACTCATTGAGTTTGTCTGCAGTAACTGTAAAAGCCAAATGAGTGTTTGCAAGGAGATGTCTGGAATTAGGATGTTCTTCCAAGCATTAATTACAGTATATTTAGAAAATAAAAGAATTGAAAGTTGATTATAGTAAACAGCTCTGCTAATAGCCATCTCTAGCTGAAAACATCTGTAGTTACATGAAGAACTGGCTTATGTTTGATGATCAATAAACTGTGGATTCAACATACTTAGTTGATTTTGTTTTTCATTCCTGTTAACAAGTGATTTTTTTTTTTCACTTAAGTCAAGAGTCTTTGTTGGCCAATTACTATGGAATAATATCAAAGCTTAAGAGCCAAAACAGCTAACCCGTTTACAGCTCTTGGCAGTGCTACGAGTGAATTTCAACTCACTGTAGAAGTCTAGAATAAGAATCCTTTTTATTCTATTGCTTGAAGTCCTACATCGCTGAAGGAGAATTAGCACACAAGCTTTATCTTGACTTCTTGTATAGGAAAGGATTTCACACTCAGGGCTTCAGTTAGCTAATAGGTATGCCCCTGAGATAACCTGACAGATCTAAAAAAAGATGCTTAAAAAGTAGCCACTCCTGCATCTGGTGTCTCATTGACCGCCTTTCCTTAGTAGACTGCTTCATAGCATACATCTCCTTGCTCATGTGTTTGGTTCAGACAGTTTTTTGACCTCTAAGACTCACTGGACTTGAATTGTTTCTCAGTGCAGTTACAAAGTTTGCAAGAACATATTAACAGACGGTGGTTTTAATGAGTATTACCTATTTCATCCATTGTTCCACACTTGTCTGGTAGGAACTGGATGTCTTCATTCATTGACATATGTCAGTTGGCCTGACTTTTTTCATAAATGTCAAATGTGACACTTGCTTCTTTGTATCATCCTAGTAAATGTCTTGGTTAGGGCTTGGGGAGAGAGCTGGAGTGACTCCATCTGAAGATCTTCTCTCAAAAAACTAAACAGAGCTCCATTTTGCTTTTAAAATTCAACTGCTAGAGGTTGTGGTTTGCACTGAACAAAGATGGGTCAAACAGCAGACCCAAATCTGGGAGAAGGCATTCAACCTTATCAAAGCACCACATAAACCATTGTGTTACAGAGAGCCTTATGGGTGCTTCCTCTCTCTGGACCAGTTAGCCTTGAATTTTTTGTGTGCAGGGGAACAGAGTCAACAGGAAAGAGAGAACTTCTGTCCCTATATCCTATTCACTGCAGTGATTAGGGGAAAGGCCACTTTTTTTTTTTTTTTTTTTTTAAATGCATGTTGCTGTAGTTTCAGAGTAAAACTATTTCTGTATTTTGTGAGGTCATGGGCCTGGACGTTGTGTATTATCTGCTAGCTATTGCCAAAAACGACCTTAATTAAACTTAAATGAAACAATGCTATGGTTAGGCCAAAGATTAAAAAATTATTTCTTCTAGGCTGAGAGAAGAAGTTGCTGAGGAAGCTCACAGGCCATTTAGGGAA
>NW_010103281.1:0-4032 GCF_000699245.1 Pterocles gutturalis | reverse complement strand
AATTTTGGAGTTTGGTGTGTCAGTTCATTCTCCTTAGCAACAGAAAAATACTCTTTTTTGTAGTCACCTGGTCAACAGAAGCTGTTTATTGCTGCCCCTCTCTGCATGGTGGATTCATGTTATCATTCCCTTGATTGCTGCAGGCAAAATCCTCTAGGTAAACCTAACAGATGATCTAAACTAACCTGGCTAATTTTGCCAGAGGTGGATTATGGATTGTCATAATGAATTCTCCATTGGCAAAAGGAGCAGTGGAGCAGCCAGCAGTGATAAAAGTTGGAGACAGCAATCAGCACAACTAGATTTGGGGAGAAAACACGTCTCCAAGGTATTACTCCAATCTCTTTCATAAAAATGTGAAAATAACTGAGCAATAACTGTGGGTATAGCAGCATTTCCTATCATCTGGTAAACTGGATTATTTTATGAGAAAGACCAACAGTTAAGTAAAATAATGAATTACGGTAACTTGCCTAAGGGGTTTTAATGTGAAGAGCAGAAATATTTATGAACAAATGAGGACTTATGGAAAAGTAAAAAAGCTACCATGACACTGAAAACCATCATATCATGGGACAGTCTTCTACGACATGGTGGAGGCGTCAGCTAAAATGACAGATCAAATTACACAAAACATTTGCTGTGCAAGAGCTCAGTAATCCTCCAGTGGCAGAGTGTTAGGTGAAGGGACCTGATTTTCTGAGTCTTCTCTGTCTGATCTTGGTTGTTCCACTGTAGTCTTTTGAGCAGTCGTCATAAGAGTAAGCTGCACCCTAAAATCAAATACAAACACTACAAAGATGGTAATAATTTGGTATTCTTTCAAACTAAGGACACAACGATTTTTCTTTGCTTCTAGTTGTCTTCATATTAAACATACCTTGATACAGACAAGGCATAATAGGAGTAGATTTTGGACAAAAGAGTAGAAATAGGTCTTCATCTCTAAAGACACGTTTTGTGAGATGATTATACATCTGACAAGATGTATTGCCTTGTTTTCACTCCAGTGACCAGAAGGCTTCTTGCTTTATTTTCATTTGCAAACAGCTGAAAGATTCAGCATGTGAAGCTAAGAACGTAATGGATGAGTGTTCTGGGCTGGCTGCCCACAACTTGTTATGATCATTATACATCCCTCACAAAGTATGTGACAGTTTTCCCATCTTCATACATGATTTTTTGTGTAAAAGGAGAGCTGAAAGGACTATCTTGGAGCATTATTTGCAACTCCAAGGTAAATAATAAAAAGTCAACAACAAAGTTAGAAACTGATAGAAACATTAAATTGCTTCTGGTTTCCTAATTCACTATGAGTAGTGCTATAATAATCAAGCCAGCAAAATTCAAAGCTCTGAAAATAAATCCAGTGGTTAGCGATTCTTAAAATATGAAGCTGAGAGAAAACATCTGAGAGAAAAACTTTTTCACTCTCACATCAGCAGTTATCTAAAGCCCGAGCTCTCCCAATGGAGTACGTTACCTCATTAACATTGTTAAATGCATTCCACTTGGGTATACTATTTGCAAATAACAATATTTTTTTTTTATTTTGTGTTCTTTGTAATAATCCTCCTAGTGTGTTTTTAAAAGCTCCATTCTTAAGGCTTCTGCAAACTGTCGTACATAGTCTTCATTCATGATTACGTTGTTGATATTTACGCTACTTCTTTCAGTGTTTCTGCTGCTGCCTGCACAGTGAAGGCTGCAATGGAAATCTGCCTCTTAACTTCTTCCCAGGCTTCCCGTTGATCAGCTTTGTTTTTAATGTCAAACATGGCATCATAGATCCCTGGGAATGATTCTCCTGCATACTTGTTATGGCTGCTTGGAGCAAAGACAACATGTCTGTAGGGAAGTTGAGGGGAAAAAATAACAATATTCTTCATTAGGAAAAAAAAAACATATTATTTTCTGAATAAAACTATTTTCTATATCACGTGTTAAATTCTGAAGATGTAAATAAATAAGATTATTGCAGTAATAGTACCTATAATCTATGAAGCAAGAAAATTACATAAACTACATTATTCCATGTGAATTCCAGAACTTTGTAGATAAGAAGACTTGAGATAAAGTTTACTAAAGTATTCTCTTTTCCCTCATTTTAGATGAAAGGGAAAGATAAAAAAAAGACAGATTCTTTTCTCACGCATATACACAATCTCCAATGGATACAAGCATGCTTTGAGGTAGGAAAGCTGATTCTTTAACAAGAGACTGTTCTCAATGGATTTTTAACCAGAAGCTATGAGAGGTACAACAATTGTAGATCTTAAGTTCTCTTTCTACAGTTACCTTTCAGTGGAACTTTTTAGTGGAAAGATTACTGTTCTGAATTATGCAGACCGGTAGAAGGACCAAAAAGATAGACTTGACTTGACTATTCTGCCTCTCAACCAAGATTTACTTCCCGAACTGCATGAGAGAACTACTGAATTCACTTCACTGCTGTTGATGTACTGCCCTCTATGCTGTATTTGGTAGCATGACTGTTCTGCTAGAATAGATCAAAATTCTAGATACTTCACTTATACTCTATTTCACCTTTGAATCATAGCAGCTTCCTAAAGATCCTTTATCACGGAAATTACTTGAACTGAGTTTAGGGCCAAACTTTCAGATCTGTTTAGAAGCCCACAGAAATCAATGGAAGTGGGTTTACTGATCTGAATAGGCTTCCAACAGGCTTCCTCATTCTGTACAGTGTATCTCACTGAAGTTTTTCCTAATATTGTTTTCCCTTTTCAATCTTACTTGTCCTGTTTAATCTACTTTTACCATGTTTAATAAAATCATTACACTTCCATTTAGAGACCTGTAAATCTTAAACAAATTCTCATAAGGTACTCCAGGCAGAAAGCGAAAAATAAGCCTTTCTTACCTATAGAATGGCCTGCCAGGTAATCCAAGAGGATCAATGAAAGCCCTTTCTAGAAACATAAGCTGATCATTTAGTGATCTGACAGCAAGTAGGCTAAAAAGAAAACAGAGGAATATGTTAGCTACAGAGTGTTTGGCCCACCCTCATCCTGTGCTCCAATGTACACAGCTCTGGATCTATGAAGGACAGTAGATCCAAGATGTTGAATTTCAAGTATAGCCCACAAGACAGCCCGTGTCAGCTAACCTGCACAGCAGAATTATGTTGAACTGTACTGTGAGACACTCTGATCAATAACCTGAAAGTCTCTTAAACCTGTTTTTAAAGGCCAAGAAATAGTGTCAAAGATAACAGAGACTTTCAGGGATTTTCTCTCGTGTTGCATCTTATTCCTATATCATCTTTTCATTAGGACGCTTAGGCAAACCATTCTCTTTTTTTGTACAACAGTTTTCTAAAGACCCTGTTTTCCACAGGGACAGCCATCTGCAAATTACTTCAATAAAATTACATTTATTTTTATGTAAAACCACAACATCTGAGAAACAGGAACCTTGTGATGTTAGAATCATCATTTGAATCATCCAAGAATTGTGTTTTTCTGACAGCAGATTGCAAATTCCCTAGAGCAGAGACCATCTGTGTCTGCGGGCTTCAAACAGCTCTGAGCATACCATTGATGTTTAACAAATAAAAGAACTGTGAAAAAGATTATACTGAATATATGTAGGTTTGGTAGTCTACATCCAAAGTATCTTACTGTAGAGCTTCAAAGGCATTCACCAGTAAAAAAAAAAAAAAAAAAAAAAGGTAAAATTTATATCAGCCTGGAGTAACTCCACTACCATCAATGAAATGGTTTCAAGTTTACATTGATGTAAATGGAAAGTGAAACTGGTTGGTTGAATTAATGCTTAGATTTAGGCCATCCCCCAATGAAAGCATTTTGAAAATGTGACATACATGTCATATGTCACCAATGTCATATTTCACATAAGAAATCATCATTAACTCATTTATCTTGAAAGTTGCTGCCATTAAAGAGATGGCTTTTATTCTCATTTAGTCTTCCATAAGGGTAAGCATATGGGTAAATGAGATTCTTCCCAAGAAATGTAACATATACATATATATATATATATATATAT
>NW_010103280.1:0-1212 GCF_000699245.1 Pterocles gutturalis | reverse complement strand
GGGTGCCGGCACTGAATCATTTATCAATCGTCATAAATATGCAGATGAGCAGCGGGGATGGGAGCCCTCTGCCTGCCGGCGTTAATTATTTAACGTGGAGGAGACGATGATGCGCATCGCCGGCCGGCTGTGCGACACACGGCTTGGCCTCGGCTCCGGGTGACCCGTGATGGGTGCTACCCCCTGCGCCCCAATCCCAGCCCCAGGGATCCCCTGCACCCCTGGGACCCCCCACATCCCCCGGATCCTGGCAAACTAGGTTGTTTGATCCCTTTCCCCAGCGTCTCTTGGAAACAAATGGGCCAAGCTGGGTGCTCGCTGTCATAAAGCCACACTGCGCTAATGCGCTTTCATTAAGCGGGAGCGATCTAATGATAATAAAATGGCACATTTAACATTAAAACATTTAAGTTGACTCCTAAGCGAGTGTGTCTCTCCACGCTGTTCCAGCTCCATCTTCATGAGGCTGACAAAGCTCCTTAATTTGTTTCCAGGGAGCGGGTAGAGGCAGCTTGGCACCTCACAGCATGGGGGAATGCCAGGATGCAGGGATACAGGGATGCTGGCATGTGGGGAGGCAGGGATGCAGGGGTACCAGAATACTGGGATGCAGGGGTGCTGGGATGTGGGGATGCAGGGTACTGGCGTACTGGGATGTGGGATGCAGGCATGCAGGGATGCAGAATACTGGGATACAGGGGTGCTGGGATGTGGGGATGTTGGGTTGTCAAGATGCAGGGTGCAGGGGTATGGGAATGCTGGGATGTGGGGATGCCAGGGTGCTGGGATGGGGCGATGCAGAGGTGCTGGGGTGCACAGATGGAGGGCTGCCAGGATGCTGGGTGCTAGGATGGTGGAGTGTTGGGATGTGGGGATGCAGGATATCTGAAGCGTGGAGGTGGAGAGGTGCTGGGGTGCAGCATGTTGGGACACCAGGATGCAGGGAGACGGAGATACATGATGATGTGGGGATGCGGGGATGCAGGGATGCTGGTGCACGGGGGTGCAGGGATGCTGGGCTGCAGGGACACAGCTGCAGGCCAGCATGATTGATGCTGTGGGGGCACGATGGGGGCCCTGCACCTACAGCGCAGCCCGCAGCACGCCGGGGAAGCGGGTGATGGCAAAGGGGGCCATGCTGTGGGATGGCTCCTCACCCAGGCTCAGCTCGCACAGCAGCTTCCCCACCACCGGCGCCAGCTTGAACCCGTG
>NW_010103279.1:0-11761 GCF_000699245.1 Pterocles gutturalis | reverse complement strand
AGGCGGGAGCGCGTGCAGGGAGCGCGTGGGAGGGGGATGCATGGGTGCGCACCCACGGGGCAAAGGATGCCGGGGGCTGCTGGCCCCGGTGTCCCCGTCCTCCCGGCAGCATCCCCCGGCTCTTCCCGCATCATATCCTGGCCTGTTGGGGGGATGCTGCTGGCGCTTCAATGGTCCTTCCTCGACTGAGCCTCTAGGAAATTTCCTGAAGACAAGTCCGAGGAGGCCAGAATCAAAATGAGTGTTACTATTCAGAGGCTGTCTTGGGAGAGGAGGAATGCAGCAGAACTGGGGTGGCCTTTGGTGGCCTCACAGTTTAATGCAAAGTTCATGGTAATCCCCTCCCCACCTCAGGAAAGCTGTGAAAAAGAGGAATCATAACATCATAAAATTTTAGCTTGTTCTCACTTCATTCCATAGTACCAGATAATTGCTTTTTCAACTCAATTGAAACTCAGTTTCTGTTATTGCGATGTTACTGCTTCTCCGTGAGCTTCAACATTTGTTTAAAACATCCATGTCTTGTCTATTAGTGTCTCTTGCTCACTTTCTGGACTGGATTGATAACCAATTACGTTTAATGCTATGTTAAGTAAAAGCTTCCAGAAACGGAGTAGGTGAGAAAGCTGTGAAGGAGATAAGAGGAAATTGCCTTGTTCTTGGGCTGCCTCCCTGAGCTCCAGAAGCACCTCTCCTTCAGGCAGGATGCCTAGGCCACGCAGCCAGACCAATGCTAAAAACAAGTCACTATTCCCCAGGGAGCTAGTCTTTCTGATAAAGTAGCAAATATATTTTATTTTAAATAACAAATATATTTTTTTTCAAGTTTGATGGCAAATAAAGTCTGTTTGACAGGGGCAAGAGTGCTGAGGACAGTGGAAGTTAGCAGCACACAAGAAGTCTGTGAACTTGAATAGCATCTCCAGCAACACATCCACACTCCAGTAACAATCATCTCCAGCCAGAAACATTTGAAAAACATATGTAAAGGAAGCAGATCCAGAAACAGCACAAAAGAATACTGTGGCGAGCAGCAAAAAACCATTGCAGCCTGCAGAGCTCCCACTGTTGGCCACTCCTTCCAACTTTACAACTGTTTCTGTAGGAGGTTACTTTTTCACCTGGTCAAATCGATGCCTGTCCCTCCATCTCCTCCCATTGGCTTTAGTGGCAGAACTGAAGGGGCTAAAAAATGTGTTGAAGAGGGCAGAAGTGAGTGGGTGACATTGTGAAGTTGTTGTCTTCAACTAAAATGCACCTGCACTTGTCTAGTTACCTAGTTATCAGACTGGGAGTGTAATAACCTATTTGTTATTATAATCTAATAAATCTAGAAGTTCTATATTGAAAGGAGGCTACAGCCGACATAATTGCTTCATCCCTGAATATGTAGACTTTGATGTGGTGGGATGTCCCTTTCTTTTTGCTGTGGTGAGTGATAGCTCAAGGTTCAGTTTTCAATATTTGCAGTCCTGCACATTTTCTCACATTTGTGTAAATCTGGTGGTTTGAAACAAGCTAAATCACTCTCTTGGTTTGAGAGCAGGGTGGGCAGAGACCTTGCTGGAGCACTGCTACAGGTGAAATGACGGTCGCACTTCTGCAGCTGTGTTTGTCTGGGGCTGCTGACACTGGTTAGAACAGTAGGGATTTCTCTGCTGCTCCCACACACAGCCCACAAAAGGCAATCCGTCTTTGCAGGGAACAGCTCAAATAATTCATGTATCATGATAATTGTATATTCCCATGAAAGTGACACTGAACAGTCGATTCTTCACGAAAAAAGATGTGCCCATCACCCTAGATAATTGCTAAAGTGTTACATATATTAAAAACTCCCTGAAACTCCATTATGGTATGTAAGTACGGACAAATAGTGATGATTCCTGAACTTAGAGCCTCCCAGCTGAAATAGGAGGCTCTCTCCATGTGAGCTGGGTGGCAGAAACGAGCCTGGATCCCTCTTTTTTGCCTGCTAGCCCCTTCACTTTGTGAGGATGGGGTTGTACAACCCCCCTTGTCGTCTGCTGCACAAACATATGGCTGGTGTTTCCTCAGTAGGGAGTCCCCAGCTGAGATTGCACCTGTGGTGTAGTCAACAGTAAACACGACTAAAGAGAGTTAACCTACTTATGCACATTGAGAGAGGTGAGTTTACCCACTTTTATTTACTGCTACACCACCAGACTGCGCTTCAGCATAAATTGGTTCAAGGTGCCTCGTTTCAGCAGTTGTACAGAGAACTGGCTTCTTAGTTATTCTGTAACTCAAAGGTGTGCAAAATTGCTGCCTAACTGGGAATTAAATTATCATAAGCACAATTATGTCTGTGCTGAAAGGACAAGGTCAGGAGAGAGAATCCAAAATGTCAACAAGACTAGTTCATGATGGATTGTCCCAGACAAAGCTGTCTGATGTTATACATCACAAAAAGTTAAAAGATGATGTAATTTATATGTTAGACTCATTGTCAATTCACACCAGAACCTGAGGAGCGGCAAAATTAGTTGTAGTACTTTTGGCCATATGGCACGTTTTGGGATGTGTGGTGAGGGTGGTTGGCAATGCACGATTTTTATCTTTGGCATGTCAGTAAAGCATTTCCAGAGCTGACAGTAGCTTTTGCATTTGGCATCAATAATCCTGGGGGTCACCGTGTCAGCCTACTTTCCCTGCCATGGCTTCCCGACAAATAGTTCTCTTGAAAGAGGAGGTCTTTAGGCAGCCAAAAGGGTCTCTGAGTTAGTCCTTTTGCTCCAGAGTTTTGACTTTGCTGGTTCAAACCTCTTGGGCTGGTACATCTTAGTTAGGCTGGACTGCTCAAGGACAGTTCTGTGGATTTAGTGTCTTCTATCAGCCATCAAAAATTTCTTGCAGGGCTTCTTGTGCTCCTCCCCAATTATTTTCTTTCTTTCTGTTTCTTGTAGCCATCTTTTACACTAAACCAACATATTCATCCAGTAAACATTCAGTAAAATCTGGTCAACATCCAGTACTCATAAATTGTTTTGGAAGAGATCCCTATTCACTGCTGCTAAAAATATATATATATATATTTAAAAATCTGCATGCTTTGATTTTAAGGCTAGGAGATTAAGACCTCACTCTTTTCTTTGTCTCCTATTTGAATGCATCCTGGTCGTTACAGGTGGGAATGGGAGAGCTGCCTCTTGTCGTGGCTGCTTAACACTTTCAATTCAAAAATTGTAGGTATAATATTGCTAGATTGTCTCAACCAAATTTTTCTGTTATCACCCAGAGCTTTGGGAATGAGAACAAAGATCATGGCACTGAAGTTCCAGGCTGCAAGGAAAACCTACTATGTCAATTTGGTCCAGTTAGAAAGAGTCTGGAAAAAAACTCCAACCAAAGAGTTTGTATGTATGCAACAAAGCAGCAGCAGGCGTATTTGAAAGTTCTCTTCTTCCTAAAAACCCTTCATTTGCTCACCGTTCTGAATGCATGCATGCACCCTGAGAAGCTGAGTACAAAGCTGCCAGAGATGCACGCAGGTGATACCTTCCCCTCCTGGCTGCTCTGCGCTGCTTCCCGAGAGACTCGTTATTGTCAAGCACACAGGCCAGACAGCAAAACTCCCTGGCACGGAGGTGGAGGGGAAGGGATAGGGTGAAAAAGGAAGGAGAAGAGAAGATGGAGACACAGATTTGGGTTCACCTCTGGAAGCTGGAAGGGACAGGGAAATGATGACTTGGCCTTCAGATTAGGAGTGAGAGCTGACAATGAGAAAAGTGGGGTAGGAATAATTTGGTGAAGAAAACAGATCTGGGTGAAGAAGGAACCTGGGTCTGAGGACTGGGAGGAAGATTCTGCTGTCTGAAAGACAAAAGGAAAGCTAACTGAGGGCACTCTGAGTAAGCAAGAAGCTGTCTGGAGAGCTGGCGTACCTAGGGCTGAGTGGGTAAAAGACTCTTGGACTCTTCTCAAGCCATGCAGGGAGGATTGGGAAACGGTGTGAAGACAGGCATGGGCAGAATTTTCATCTATGGTGGAGCAAAGAGAAAAGTCTAAGGAGTGGGGAACGGATTGAGAGGGACTGGCTTCAGATGGAGTAGCTATCATGGCAGAACTAGCTCTTCCAGATGTAGCTGAGGTCTTTCAGCATGATGTTATATGTCCTGCAGACATGCTGACGGTGGAAATCGGGGGCATTTGCAAATTCTGCACCTTCAGATCATAAATGCATTGTTGACACAATGAATAGAAATTGGCCCTTGCATTGGGCCATATTTGTTGTCTTAGGTTAGACTGCAAAAGACAAGACCATAGATAAGGCTTTGTGACTTTAGTCTAACTTGCTATTGTATCTGTAAAGAAAAAAACACATGCTACATATATGGAAATATATATACATGTATTTATTTATTCAGATACATGCCAAGATGTTACGCACCTGTGTTACATACGGTGTGGTAAAAATTAAATTGCTTAGGATAGCCACAAGCCCTCTTCCCTCCCTTGTGTTTGCTGAAGGTATAGAAAAGAGACTAGAAATGCAGTTTAGGCCAGATAACCCAGAAAAGGGCTGAAGCCCAGTGTTGCAATGCTTAATTTTTAGATACTTGGGTTTCCAAGGGAATCCTCAGCCTGGAACTACACTCCAGGTTACTGTAATTACAATCCTGATAAGTGGGCACCGGGGAAGGGGCATGGTGGCTGGCCTCAACCTGCTGATAGGAAATGGTAACCAGAGGCCATTGCTCTTCTCTTCCCTCTCCTCTCCTCTCCTCTCCTCTCCTCTCCTCTCCTCTCCTCTCCTCTCCCTTTCATTTTCTTCTTTTTCCCAAATAGTTTTAGAGAGAAGGACACAGGCAGTGAGGGTGAGGATCATGACACCTAACTTCAGATGTCTGCAATGCAGGGGCCATTTGCAGTCAACAGGAGGCACAGATCCTCTACTGTGTTTAAATGTCTGCTCTGGGATGAAATGCAGTGCCTAGGGTAAGTAACTCAGATATACCTGACTACACCATGGATGCCAAAGTTAAGCAGAATTAATGTGATACCCTAGTTAAAAAGCTAGACATTTCCAGCTATAAATAACAAGCTTTGAGGATGTAAATTTTGAATGTGATCATCTCCAGGGACAATTCAGTGCCCAGCCATGTGCGTCTAGAAAGTTGAGGTGATATAGGTTTCCTTCATATCTGGTTCTGTTGACGTAAAAGATCAGTGCTCCTATTTGTGTTTTGATGGTGTTTTTGCATTTGCACTGGGATTGGTAAGTAACTATGTTCTGCTCTTTCAAAAAACTTGAAGCAGAAAGTGAGTCCAGTTATTTCTGAATAATGTTTACATTTGAGCACCAGAACAATGTTGCAGTTTTCTACGGGTTCATCCTTGGTGAGGCAGAATGAAACTACCTCTATTGCTATTAACTTATTCGAATGAGATCTCGAGAAATGTCTACTGAAAGGCAATGTTCACATGATTGGGATAGTTAAAGTGGATTTTGATGAGAGGTAAATGAAGGAATATGTATGCATGTACATAGGGATACGTCTCTCCCACACCTGAGATATTTTTCTCTATTAGTTATGGGTAAGATGTCTTTTCTGCTTGACATTGCTGTCACTTCAGAACATTTTTGGGCAATGGGTCTGTGAGGCATATGGATTAAAAAAAAGGCTTTTACAGTTAAATTAACTGTTGGCATCTCTCACAGGACTTTATCACATTTTTTTTCTCCTTAAATCTCCTACTCATGGATTTATGTAATTAAATGACAATCTTGTCTCTTGTGAAAAATAAAAAATATGGTTTCTACACATGATGATTCTAGAGGGATGCTTTAAAAAGTGATTTGAAGGTACCCTGAATGTGCAGCAACTAACAGAGAAATAAAATGAAAACCACATTTATTATTAGGAAAAACCTTCAAACTTTTAACCACACTTGTCATTTTTAAAGTTGACTTATGATTTAGATTAGACATTAAGAGCAGCTTTCTAACTTTCATCTGGAAAGCACAAGAATAGATTGCCTAGAGTGGCAGTGGGAGGATTTTGAAAATAGATTGGACAAATGTCTGCCAGGAATGGTTCAGCTACAGTCACTCCAGCCCAGCGCAAAAGGATGCACAAGTGACCTCTAATTCTTCTGGCTGCGGCACGCTATGCTCTCCAAGAGCTGGCAGTGGTCCCCCTCCACCTACGGAGGATCCTGGCCAGGTTGCGGCGAGGTGCAGTGGGTCGGCAGGTGCAGGCGGAGATGCTGCCGTCCTTCCTGGGACATGGGCAGCTGTGGGGAGCACCAGTGCTGACGGGAGGGCTGTCGTGGCTGGGATTCACCCCCCATCCTGCCTGACCTTTCCGCTTGACTTCTCTGAGCATATTTTTTGGTTATAAGCAGTTCCTCTGGGCAGCCAGGAGCGAGGTAGGGAGTCACCTTCTCTGCAAATTTTATACATGAATAAACACCTTTCTAGGCTTACTTAACCTGAGTCCGCTGTGTGTCTGTTTCCCTGCTGACACACCATTAGCATCTGAAGCATCTATATTTCCTGAATCGCAACAGAGATAACTTATCATTTCAGCTGCTTATCTCAGACCTGCCCTGTGGATCTGGTAGAAAGATTTCCCCTGAAGCACGTAACAACAGGTGCCTGATACTCACTTTGAAATGTTCCCCTTTTTTAAAAAAAGAAGATTTGGGATTCTTGCCCTATACATTTTGCATCTCTGTTTCCATCTCTGTGCCCATGCAGCTTGGTTTATTGCTATCGGACTGCTGGCCCATATCTTGCTGGCAGTGATATCAGTTCCATGCAATATATGCCCCAAGAAGTTTCGGATGCATTAGGAGCATCCTTGCATTGCAGTTGCCAAAGTTGGTGTGTCATTTAGAAAGTGGGCCAGGAGGGGATTAGGTCCATGTTCAGGAAACTCCTCTGGAAGCTGAAGGAATGTGGGAACACAGGAACAAGTGCATGTCTCTTTTTCCTCTTAACAAATCCTCTGAATATCAAGTCAGCACATATTATGTTAGGTATAGGTTCACTTTCTGGGAAAAGAGTCAACAGAGGCAAAAGTGCCGGTAGCATCTAGTGTGACAGCCCCAGAGAGCAGGAGCAGGGGATCGGAGAAGATCGTACCCAGGAGACACCCCTCTGCGGTCCCTCTTCCAGGAGTTCAACTTCTCTCCCAGGGTCAGCCAGGTGCAGCATCGCTGGAAGCAGCTCATCTGGTGAGCTCCTCAACACCCTTTCTTGCACTTTTGATAAACTGGAGTCTTCTTGTCCCCACTGCAGCTTGGAGCTGCCAGTGAGCCCCCAGGGTGCTTGTGGATGCACACAGGTGTGCTTGCTGCTGTATGCATCTCTGCAGAGCCTGGCCCCAAAAACGAGTGACCCACCTCAGGTGCTGCTCGTGTAAGCTGCTGGCTCTGCCTTGATCCCAGTGTTTATGTGCACTCCTAGAGACTTCACTGGGACCTGTTAAGGGACCTGCCAGTTTAGAAATATTACACCTTTTTTTTATCATATCTCTAGGTAACAGAATAGACACACTTTGAGGGAGGAAGAAGATCAGGGCAAGAAGCAGAACTTTATTCTTGCTACACTGAGTACTGCTATCCCTAAATCACATTCTTTGCCATGCCATGAAATCGTGTCTGAAGCATTGGAAAGGAGCACATAACTAGCCATGGAATTAGAGATTCATTGGCTGGAATTTTATTGTAAGATATATGAGGGGCATGATAGACACACTGGTGCTATCACCTATAGATACGTTCCTTGATGCTTTTCATCATAAGACGCTGCTTCCTCTTGCTTATATAGTTTTGCCATCTGTCTTGATTTGAGTGTTTCAGTGCTTGATGTTCTCATCCAGTTCAAGATCCAGGAGATAAGTGACAATATAAGCAGCCTCTCTTTCACTTCAAATGAAAAGATTTCCAAGTTTGCAAAGTTGCAAAGTTTGCAAGGGAAGCCTTGCAAAGGCAGTGAGAAAACTAAATCACCTCAACTGCAGGTGTCTGCTTTTACTGCTATTTGAAAAAATAATGGTTTTACAACGAATCCATGCAGCTTTTTGTGCATGGCCTAATTTGTAGTTTCTTCATGTTTGGGATTGGCACTATTGTTTATAGCTTTGCCAAACTTTTAATAATGAAAGAGCTTTTTTTCCCTGCTAGTCTCTGTCTCAAGGCAAACTATCCTGGAAGTAGTCCGTATTGTGGTTCAATCATTTCAGTGAATCAAATTAAGGGAAAATGATATATTTGAACATCCTAAAAATCACCACAATTATTTAATTGGGAAGATATAGCACAACATTCTTTGGTACAGAAATTCAGAATTTTGTAGGGCAGAGAAATGTCTTTAGCCAAACTCTAATATTTCTGAAAATGTCAGTTTACAGCTGCTGGTTCAACCTGGGCCAGATAGGGTCCTTGAAGGCTCCATATGCATTTGTCACGCTTCAGCCTCTCCCTTCACCAAGTCATGACCAGATCGTGGATGGAGAAAGAGATCCCAAGAGAGTGGGTCAGAGGAGGATTTCCCTGCAACCTCTCTTTGTGGTTACTTTCTAGTTGTCTGTTTCTGGGCAGGAGAACTGACAATAAGGGTCCCTCTCTTGTGATCTTACGTGTGTCATCTTATGGGATGAGGCTGGAGTATGGAGAGGGGGAAAATACCAGAGATGTGGAAAGATGGAGGGAGGATAGGGCTTCAGACAAGGGGAAAAAGGAGAAAGGGGAAAGCATTTTGAGATTAAGAGGATGAGGGAAGCACCAGGGTCTGAAGAAGGACAGAATGCAAGGCGGAAAGGTGATAGTGGGAGAGAGGCCAAAGGACTTGTTGCTCCCTAAGGGACCTGGGGCAGGGTAGGATCCAAGAGTGTCACCTCTCAGCATTCATATTCTGACTTGCAAGTAGCAGTGGACATGCTAGCCTTGGACATGCTCCCATACGCCTCTGGTGGGCACCACTTAAAAGATAACAGCTTGTTACTGCCATTATTTCAAGCAGGGAATGATGCTGCAGAGCTAATTGTGAGTGAAGGACTTAGTTCTCTTACCCAGCGATACATTTATTTTAAAACAAGTAATAAAGTTTTCCTCCTCCTGAACTCCATCTGTATGAAGGGGTAATTGAGCCTTCAAAAGTTACAGCGTGCCAGAATTAAGTTTCTTCTCCTGTGCATATAAATTATAATGTGCTTGTGTGATCACCTATCTGGCCCCAGCTGATCAAGACCGGACACCCAAAGCCGAGCGATCCCTTGTGAAAAGTTTAATCAAATGACCAAATACTTTTTAAAAGGATTTAATTGCACATGGCAATGAGAGATAATAACCACACATTGTATGTGCATTATTTTCATCCCAAAGCCTCCCTCATAATGTGGGTGGAACACTTTGTTCATCCTTGAAAATTAGCCCTCAGCAGGATAGGAAACCCAGCTTGTTATCTGCTGGAACACAAGCTCATTACACTCAGTCTTCTGGTTGGAAGTGAAAGAAACCATCACATTTTTAGTTTGTTGGGCAATGCCACATGGAGTTATCCTCACTGAGTGCCCCAAAACTTCTCGGTGCAGATGAGCTGTGGACACCAGTTAATGTTATACTGTTCCCTGTCATGACAGCTGGTGCTCACCCTGAGCTTGCTGGCCCTCCCAGACATGAGGTTTCTGGAATAGACTAGAGAAGTTTCTGATGGCCTAACTTGTCCGTGCGAATGGGCACAGAGCAGCTGGAGCAGTCTTACAGCCAGGGACCTGGTTTGACGGCTGTTCTCCTCCTTCTTCTCAATTGCTTTTCAGTCATGCTCCAAATTATGATTTGAGGTGGGTAGAGTGAATGCAACTCCTGGGAACAGAGGTTTATTATTTTTCTGGCCTTATATGCTTCATAATTTTCAGTGAGGGCACAGCAAAGGCTGAAGTCTTGGTTGCACACTGAATATTCAACGGACTGTTCTGCACCTGCTAATTCTTAAGTAAAGATGAGCCACTGCTGCACTGAGGAAAATTAGGTTTGCTGGTTCATTCACATTTTAAAAATAATCTTATAAATCTGCATTCCCTCCATCCTACCTACAGCTCCTGTATCTCCATCTTTGCAGAACATAAGCCCCAGGTTACCTGGGCTCCTGCAGTACATGCAGAGCACACGGCGATCTGTTCTGTTTTAATGAAGAGAATTTCCAAAATTCATTACCTAAAAACAAATATTAAATGTCTGTTCAGTATAACATAGGAAGAATTATTGCGGAGGAATGAATGAAGGCTGTTATGAATGTTGCCGTTGTGTTCTGGAGTGCAACCCCCACATCCTCCCCCATCCCCCCGCCCCAATGGAAATGTAATAGCAATGAATGACTGCTGTGCTCCTCTCAAGATTTAGATATGTGCCTAATTTCCAGCAGGTGGGTGATGCCGATGATCTGATGTGCCCTGAATTAAGCACTTCTGTCAGTCGCGCTTTTTCTTTTTTTTTTTTTTTTTTTTTTTCTTTTTTCCCCCCTGAATTGAGACCTCCAGTTGTGTTATACTGAGGCTGGCAGTGACTTCAGTTAGCTCTGGATCTGCAGGACCCGGATCTCCCCAGCTCCGGCCCCGTGCTCCCTCACAGGCTTTGCAGCACCGCTGCTGAATCTGATTGCTCTCACACTGGAAGAGCTCTTGTTCCTCTCCAGTAATTCTTCAGCATGCTGTTTAGGATCTGAAGGTATAAAAAGCTAAAATAGTAAGTCAGTGTTAAACATAACATTTTGACCATTTACAATGTTCTTTTTCTTTTAGTAAAAAGATACCCCCATAAAATAAAGACCAGTTAACTTCAAAATGCTTATGCAGAAAAAACAATTTTATTGTCTTTTACCCTGAGGTTTTATACATCAGTTGAGGTGGGGATGGTGTGTTTGAATCTTAAAAAAAAGAAAAAAATGACAAGAAAAGAAAAATATAAAGCTGTATGTTGACAGGTGTAGATGGGCTTAGACAACAAGGATTATATTCCAAAAATCTAATATGAAGATATCTAACCCTTGCCAAAATTAAAAAAAGGAAATCTGATCAGTGTGGTAGGCAGCTGAGTTTGACCCAAAGTCTTACAAAATAAAGTGCCATTTGCACTTTTTCTTTTCTGCAGTCTCAAAGCAGTAATAAATAGTGCAATAGAAAAGAAGTGGCAGTGGGATGTCTCATTTTAAAACTTTTTTACATTAATCTATTTTCAAAAGGAATAAAATAAGGAACTGAAGGTAAACAGTTCTGTTTAATATATAAAAAGTGTATAAAATTAGATTTAAGATTTGCTTTTTTATGTGTATGTGTTTATACTTCTTTGATGACAGCAAAATACATGAGAATGAAAGAGATCTTCATTTTTTCCCTATCCATTTTATATGCATCTTTTTTTTTCTGAGGTATCTTGGTGTCAGAAATCACTTGCAATATACATAATACAGTGGTTTACCATGATACAGTTTTACCAAGTAACAGAGTAAATCGGAGACTGTACATACAGTAAATGGAACCTAAGTATTATATTGTGTGGTGATGGAAAAAATGAGACAGTTTGTCTCCTTCTGGCTGCAGTGTTTGCCTTCCACAGCAAAACGCCTGGTTGCCTTTCTGCCTGCCACACAGATCGCAGTGAAGCATCTGGGCTGATGGTGCTCTGCTGGCTCGCCCTGCCCCAGAACCCAGCATGGCCACCAAGGACAGTGGTTCAGAAGGGTTCGGCCAGCCTCTTGGGACAGATGTTTTAAAATAATTTGATTTATATATAT
>NW_010103278.1:11804-12089 GCF_000699245.1 Pterocles gutturalis | reverse complement strand
TTGTGTTGTTTTAATGTACTGGTATTAGTGTAGCCTCCTACTGTATAAATCTAATGTGATAGATAAATTAGAGATGTACTCTCTTTACTGCTGTTGTACTTTATATTGTATATACTTTATTCTGTATCCAAACATAGAGTAAGAGCTCTGTTACTGAGGAGTGCCCAAATTTATATGAAAAAGCCTTTAACACTGTAAGTTCAGCAAGGCCAAGTGGAAGATCCTGCATGTGAGTCAGGGCAATCCCAAGCACAAATACAGGCTGGGGGGAGGATGGGTTGAGAG
>NW_010103278.1:0-11615 GCF_000699245.1 Pterocles gutturalis | reverse complement strand
AGTACTGCATCCAGCTCTGGAGTCCTCAGCACAGGAAAGACATGGACCTGTTGGAGTGGGTCCAGAGGAGGGCCATGAAGATGGCCAAAGGGCTGGAGCACCTCCCTATGAGGACAGGCTGAGAGAGTTGGGGTTGTTCAGCTTGGAGAAGAGAAGGCTCCAGGGAGACCTTAGAGCAGCCACCCAGTACCTGAAGGGGGCTACAGTAGACATGAGGGAGTGTAGTGATGGGACGAAGGATAATGGTTTCAAGCTGAAAGAGGGCAGATTTAGATTAGATATTAGGAAGAAATTTTTCACTGTGAGGGTGGTGAGACACTGGCCCAGGTTGCCCAGAGAAGCTGTGGATGCCCCATCCCTGGAGGGGTTCAAGGCCAGGCTGGATGAGGCTTTGAGCAACCTGGGCTAGTGGAGGGTGTCCCTGCCCATGGCAGGGGGGTTGTAACTTGATGATCTTTCAAGGTCCCTTCCAACCCTAACCATTCTGTGAATATACAAATGAGTGATACACAGTGCAACTGTTCACCACCCTCTGACCAATGCCCAGCCTGTTTCCAGCTAATGATCTCAGAACAGAGAAAATTCCAAAACTGCAATCCCAGAAGAGAGAAAGAGCTTCCTTGCCAACCCTCATCTATATACTGAGCATGACGATGTATGGTACGGAGTATCCCACTGACCAGTTTGGATCTGTTGCTCTGGCTGTGCTCCCTCCCAGCTTCTTGTGCACCTGCACACCAGCAAAACATGTGAAGTTGGAGAGTCCTTGATTTCTTAGCAACAACTAAAAACATCAGTGTATTATCAACATTCTTTTCATACCAAATTCCCTACTGAATCCAAATCACAGCACTATTCTAGCTACTAAGAAGAAAAAGAGCTCTATCACAGCCAAAACTAGGACAGGAAATTAGAAAAATATGTCGGAAAATTAACCCGATAGGGAGAAAACAGAAGAACAAACTTCCTCTTCAGATTGCCCACTTTCCAGCATTCCCCCACACCTCTCCCAGACAGCAGACTATAAAAGGACAGTTAATTATTAATTTCTGTTGGGATGCAACTAGATGAAGTAGAGGTTTTAACTGAATATGCTCTGCATTATGTCACAGGCAACTTATTCTTTTCCTACTGTGTCTGATACAATTGTGTAGCTTTTTGGCTATGACCTGCAAACACTGAAACTCATCTTTGTTCATCTGAGGCCAACTGTGTGCTTACGCACATAACTCAAACAGTGAGTGCTAGTGAACCGTGTACTCAAGTGCACCTTTATGCTTTAAGTATAAATAAAACTGAATCAGAAAATATACTTGTGTGTGTAAAGTGGGGCCTTCCTGTAAAACTTTATTACTTTTGTAACCAGGATTAAAAAAAAAAAAGTATGTCCCTTACTCTTGTCAAGCTTTTAGGCAAGCTAAACAAGAGATTAAATCTTCTGAAAATAAGGGTGCTGGGAAAATGCTAGCATACCCTATTTGCACTTTAACCCTCTAAGACGTACAAAAACCTGTTAAAAACAATTGCTCCATGTAGCAAGAGGGCTGGAGGCCACTGTTGGGAGAAGGCAGATAAGTATAAACTTCTGGAACTTGGTGCATAAGTCTTCCTTTCCATGCCCACCTTGGGTTTCAAAACAGAAGTTATATTTCCCATCAGTTTTCCACTCTTAAATTCCCAACACCTGCTGGAGGAACAGCTAGCAGAGTTAAGTGGCTGCCATCTCTCGCTCTAGGATAGCGAGGACCTGCAGGTCAGATGTTGAAATGGATAATGCACGTTCACATGAGGCCACAGGTGACCTGAGTGGAGTTGTGCTGATTCATATCCTGTTATTGCTTGAATGGGCTTGGAGGGATACTTGCAGAGGAAGTTTATCCCTTAACCCTGGTTTCAGAGAGGAGGAGTCAGAAATCATTACTAGTAGTGATCTAAGAAACCCTTGAATTTCCACAAATTCTAGGGTCTTTTTTGGACTGGCTAATGGAAAGGTGAGAAAAGTAGAGGAAAGATGCTATAGAGAAGGTTTTTAGGTGTGAAATGCTCTGGAAGTCCTGATACTGCCTGCCTGTCAATGGCATACTACTTTCTATTCTTACACACTGACTGTCTCCATGGGGAGAGAACCACACCCAGAACAGAGAAAGGTTCAGAGGGTGGAAGTGTGGAGGGAAAATAGGGAATAATCACAGCTAAATGAGACAGTTTTGAATTTGCCAAGAAGACACAAACTAAGGTTACAAACTACATAGGGGAGAGAGAGAGAAAGGGAGCCAGCTAGAGGGAACTAGAAGGAAAACGGAAAGCTTAACATCCTGTTATGTGGAGAGAGAGCTCTAAAGGCAACAGTGAGCAGGTAACACCTCATTCTCAACCTTCTCTTTGCCTCACATGGAGATGGCAGGAGCTGCTGGTGTTAGATTAAGAAAAGTGGTCACTAATTTTCACTGAATATCACAGCATTGTTTTGGTTTTCCTTAGGCAAGGTCTTGCTCTTATTATTCAAACCATCATGTAAAGAGCCACTGGCAAAAATACATCATGGTAAAAAAAAATGAGCTCAGTAGAAGTGAGAACACCTGCCTGCTTCTATGCAATCCACTTGCTCTTCAAAAAGTTTGGGAAAACACCTAATGCGCTTCACATACCAGAAGCCCAGTGTTAAGTCAGCATGTGATCACTGGAGAAAAAGACCTTTTCTTTCTTTTAATTTCTCTCCTCCCTCTGCAAGGCTATCCTTTGTAAACATATTCTTGGTGGTAAGGATATATGAGATATATATATATAAGATGGTTACATTGCAAACTTACCCTGCTGGGTTTGGAGAGTATAATTCAGTGTGGAGAAATGTTTCATAGGACATAATGTGTGAGCTGCACTTTTCAAGTGTGCTGAACACAGGCAGCACCAATTTGTAAAAACAACAACAGGACCTTTGTTTTAAATAATATGAAACACTGGAGCTGCACTTTATTTCTGTGGCAAGGCAGGGCTGGGCATATCCCCCCCAGGTGTTATTAGTCACAGGTGAGGCTCACTTCTCTACAGTCTCCATTCCCCCTGCTAATACAGTAAGACACAACAGTTTGTGTGTGCACCTATTGCAAGTAGATTTAAATGTTGGCTCATAATTTTGAACACAGCTCCAACCCAAATTAACATAATTCTGGTATGTTTTATATAGAGAGGAAAGTTTATAAAGTCTGATGACACAACACATTTTCCAATGCTTTGTCAAGAAATCAGTATCATGTCTGGAAAAAATAATTTAAAAAATATTTAATAATTCTGCTTATGTTAATGTCGAGCATGAAACACATTGGTCTAACAGGCACCAGAGACTGATGGGATGAGGATCACTTTCAGCTGCATAGCAGCAAAGTACAGTATCTATGGGAAGGACCTGAAGGAGAAAGCCCCCTGTTCTGTAACAGCTCATTTTTTTTTGTTTGATAGACTACATTTCATACAACCTCCCTGTGTAATATGAGAATATCTCAGCTCACAGTCACACTCAGGGTGATTCAGCAGATTTTTGTATCACACATTTACCTTGCCTGGAGGTGCTGTCTACACCACTATTAATCAGCTAGATTAGACAGGCAGGATGGTGCACGGGAGTTTATGCCATATTGACTCTCTGAAGTCAAGAGAGTTATCAGAAGAAAGCAGTCAGGGGTGCAGAGGGCAGTGTGTCTTCTGATGCCGCTCTTCATTCACTGTTGTCTTTGGTGTGCATTTTCTCCAGGTCAAATTCAGGGTAACATTTTTGACAGAAACGGAAAAAAACCTTCTATGTTCAGAAATGAAATTCAGCAGAAAAAATGTCCCGAAGGAGTATCCCCCATCACTAAAGAAGGGAAGGACGCTTATGAAGGATTCAAGATGAGTTAGTTGACATGACTTATGTAAAGCGACAATCTGTTAAAAGTAAAAAAAATAAATAAATAAATAAAATTTTGATTGCTATCACAGTATTTTTTTCAAATCAGAGCTTTTCAGCAGTTCTGATTATTTTTAATTAGACTGACAAACAATGAAAACAGGAAGCACACAATTTTCTGCTGGCACAGATGTTCCAGATAATCATGACCTCTCATGAATCTCACATTTGTACACAGTCAGCATTAGTCAGGAATTTGTCTAGTGACAAAGTGACTAAACAGACCTAATTGATTGTAATCTGTTTAAGAAATCAGAGCTTTCCATTGGCGGAGACCTGTTTGCAGTTCTCTCTGAATGAGGCGCTACAGACCTATATAATCTCAAGGCAAAGCTGCTGAGAGCTTGGAGTGAGTTACACGGCGTACAAGGTAAGTTTCTGGATTTTGGACATGCAGAGGGAATTAGTGTAGTTAAAACTAAGTCAGTGAATGGGTTTTATGGATTAAATACTTGTATGTACTTTATTTACTAACATGGTTATATGCATCAAATGTTAAATTATTGATCAGCTGTTTTCTAGGTGTAGAGATGTAAGAAAAAGATATTTACAGAATATATATCTCAGAAGAACTCAGTGCTCCCTCTTCCCCCCTTCTTCCTGTTGTAAAGAAGATGGCATGCTATTTACAAGGGGAATATGGGTTTTTTTAGCCATTTGTTTTTGCTGCTGTTAATGCTTCAGCTTTATTGTTGACATGGTGCTAATAACTGTGAAGCTAGCGTAAACTAGGCACTGTCTACATGTTTGCTGCTGATGTGCACATACTGGTTCTGAATGGGGGGGATGACAGCCTGCTTAGAAACTGTTGTTGCTTTAAATTCCAGCAAAGAACTGGAATTGAACAGAGCAGGAATTGCAATTTGGCTCCGTCTGTGGCAGAGGCAAATATAATGTTAGCAGAGACAAAATTTAATTCCATGTCTTCAGGTGCTTGCCTGAAGAAATGAGAGAAGCAGGGAGTGTTGTAAATGAGATTGAATGCTTACAATGGGGGAAAAAAATCCTTCCTGTCACTTTATGATGGAGCATAATAGCTGCTGGAGAAAGCACAGCAATTGCTGAGTTTATATTGCATAACTGATTAAAGAGTAAACTGTACTCTGAGCTAGTGCCAAAATAAACAGAGCAGTGTATCTCACACACCCTGCTTTTTTGTCAGAGCAGAATGCTTTGGGATGCAAATGGGCTTTGATTTGCTAGTCCTCTGACATGTGCCAATTGCTCTTGGTACAGAGTTCTGCTTAACTAAACTGCACGTATAAAAGACATCTTAAGGCAAAATGATACAATGCAGTCTCTCAATACAGTTTTTTACCTCCTCTACTAATCTGATCAGAGTCTTGGACCATAAATCATTGGTTTCAAAGAAGATAACTTTGAACAATGCTTGAGAACGAGTTAGAGACTCAAAACCAGCATTCCAAATATTTAAAAACTTACCTCTTTATTCCAGATAGTAGGAAATCAGGCAAGCGGAAACATGTCTGGGAAACCCAAGCTGCACTACTTCAACGGACGAGGCCGAATGGAAACAATACGGTGGCTACTAGCAGCAGCCGGGGTTGAGGTTTGCCTCTGTTTTTTATACCAAGAGCATGTGACAAATACGTATTTTTACTGTCCCCTGTAAAAAATGTGACTCACCAGCAGCTTCAAGTTCTGCATTTAGTGTATTGCTGACCAAGAAAACAATGACCCCTAGCTTACTCTAAGCAGGGGGGGAAAGTTCCCATTTCACTTCCAACGTAGCTTACCCCTGAGGGTACTGTATATTATAAAACACAGAGTAATTGTTTTTACCTCTAAGAGTTTCTGACATTAAACTGGAGAGGGAGTGTGGGGATCTGTGTGTTTTAAGAGCCAGAAGATTTTGTCATGGTGATGGGCAATGTGCCAGAAAGCTCCATGGGGCACATCATCTCTTAATCCCTTCTTTTGCCAGTTTATGGCAAAGGAGCTATACGACAGTTCTGCTGCTGAAGTGTGATTTTACCTATCCTCCCTTCTCCCTGCACCATCCTTTGCCACCACTGACAACATAAGCAGTAAAGTCATCATTTGCTCAACAGACAGGGTTTTGTGCCCTTCAGTCACCTCAACTTTAGCCAAAATCTTACCTGCACAAAAATATGAATCACATGTGAGAGGGAAGAGGGGAGGATGAGACAGAGGCAAAAAAAAAAAAAAAAAAAAAAAATTAAAGATATAACTTCCAAATCTGATTTATTTTTTTAAAAATAAAATTCCCCAAAACACAGCTCTTTGGGGCTCTCATTGTCTCATGCAAAGCAGAACCTAAAATATGCAGTGACAACACACCTTTTCTTCTATATTTCCTGCAGTTTGAAGAATGTTTTCTGGAATCAAAGGATGACCTGACTAAGTTACAGAAGGGTAAGTTTCCTTCACTTTTAAATAATTAGGTAATAACAGTAATAATTAGAATTGTCTTAGAACACCTAGGAAGTCTTACATCTCTTAAAAAGAAAATCTGGACTGGATTGTACATGAGGTATCACAGATGCACACTGCAGTGTGTTCAACGGCATCACCCACTCAGTAGCTTCAGTCTCCACTGAATCACAGAAGGGCTGAGATCAGAAGGAATATTGCAAGATCATCTTCCCCAACTCTCCTCCTTAAGCAGGGCCTCCTACAGCCAGTTACCCAGGATGGTGTTCAGTTGGGTTTTGAGTATCTCCAAGGAAGGAGATTCCACAGCTTCTCTGGACAACTCATGCCAGTGTTCAGTCACTCTCTCAGTAAAAAAGCCTTTCCAGATGATTGACTCTCCTGTGTTTCAGTTTGTGCCCGTTGCCTCCTGTCCTATGACAGGTTTTTGTCACCAGATCATCTTGAAATTCATTAGCATTTTAGGTTGTCTACAAACCTGTTGTTTTATAATATGTATGAAACCACAGTTCCAGATTTCTTAGTTTAACCTGTACTCCTGATGCATTCCTGTTTCCCATGACAACTACTCACCTTGCTATCTTTAGCTTCCATCTTTGTAGACGTGATATTCACATTTCCTCCAAACCAAATTACATGTCTACGCTTTTCCAGTTCACTTGGCTTTTCAAAGAAGTCTGAGCTAGGGTTGGCATTTGTAGTGTCCTGCTCTCCTTTAGGAACAATGACTTGGTCCCCCTGCCAGCTTTTAAAAAGTATTTTGAGACACAAGCATAAATGAAGATGTGCCCTTAATAGCAAGCAGTTTCTCAGCATGCTTGCCTTGTAGTGGATACAAAGATAGATGTAGATGATCAGTTGAGTCAAGAAATAAAGCAAATACTCTGACTCACTTCTCTGATCAGTTCCTGGAGGTATTTTGACTTCTTCCTTACTAGAGTAAGGCTTCTATAAAGGATTTACCTGGCTACGGTCTCACATCAAGTGATATTTGGCTCTTGCAGGAGTCTCATGAAACCCACCCATTATTCCCTGCTTCACACCTGTACAGATGTATGTCATTGTATAAAGTCAATATAGTAGTCACAACAATAAGATTATATGCATTTATATACACATTATTTGTTGACAAGCCTTTAAATACTCCAGATTTCCATAATACTTTACCAAAGCATGACAGAAACTGGCTTGCTATGGGTCAGATCCTTCAGTACTTCTCATCTGTATCAACCTCCACGAAAATTATCTGAGTTAGGGCCATGCAGCACACAACTTGTCATTTTCAGTGTATAACTGCTAAAAATTCTGTGTTTAGGTACTTCTTCAGTTTGAAAAAACTTCAATAAGCCAATTACTACATGCAATGGGTCTGACCGGGAGCCAGTATCCCCCAGCACCCTCCCAGTGCTGAGGGTCACCCCAGCAGCCAGCAGGGGTTTATAACACAGCTTGGGAGGGGCGGAGCTGGGACAGCTGACCCGGATTGGCTGTTCCAGACCATGTGACCTCAGCTCAGCCATAAAGGCCAAGGGCAGGCAGGAGGAGGGGGGTATTTGTTACTGTGTTTGTCTCCAGGAGCAGCGGCTACATGTACTGTAGCTCTGCTTTCCTGGGAAATGGATGGATGTTGCCTACTGAGGGGAAGTAGAGAAGAACATCTTTGTTTGCCTTTTGTTTCTGTGCATGGTCTTGGCCTTTGCCTTAATTAAACTGCTTTTATCTTGACCCATGAGTTTTTCATCTTATTCTCTCCCTTTATTTTGCTGAAGGGGGAGTGACAGAGGGGCCTGGCATCCAGCCAATGTTAACCCACTATGCTATAATATTACGTTATTAACATGTCGCTACAAAATGGTTCTTGGCTTCATGGTAAGCTTTTTTTGACACCGTGTTATGAGAATGAGGAAGACTGCCACAAACCAAAAATAATATGGGTGGTTACTTTGACAAAAAGCTGCTAACGGTTCTCATTCAGAGACTTAATATCACCTTCTCTTGTCCCCTTTTCCTTAGGCGGATTCCTTTTCTTCCCTAGATGGAGTCCTGCTTTTCCAGCAAGTGCCAATGGTGGAGATCGATGGGATGAAGATGGTGCAGACTAGAGCCATCCTCAACTACATAGCAGCAAAGTACAACCTCTATGGGAAGGACCTGAAGGAGAGAGCCCTGTACTGTAACACTACCACCTTTGTTTGTTAGCCTACAGCTCATACTACGTCTCTGTGTGTCATAAGAGTATCTTGGCTCACAGTTAGATTCAGGGTGACACAGCAGCTTTTCATGCAGCACGTGCTGACTGTGACTGTAGGCAATGTCTACAACAGTAATCACCAGCTAGATCAGATACGCAGCGTGGTGCAAGGGAGTTCAGGAGATCAAAGGTCAATACAGTCAGCTGAAGAAAGCAGTCAGGAGCACAGAGGGCAGTTTGTCTTACCAATGCTGCTTTTCATTTTCTCTTCCAGCGGTCACGAGCAGGCTTTTTCAGCACATGAAATTCAGGGAAATGTCTTTAATGGAAACAAAAACTTTCTCTAATAACCAAGAATTAGAATTAATAACTGGTTATTAAAGGACACCACTCTTAGGGCACATGGTTTGACCTGAAGTATTTTTAAATGCTTTAAGTAATTAGCTCAGGTAAACACATTTCAAGATATTTGTTAAAAATTGTATAGACCCATGGTTTAGCTTACCATGTCTGATTTGGATTTTTAACACAAGTTTGGATGACACCCAAGCTAGCTTTGTACTCAGGAACAAAAACCTTAATACAGAGAAGTACCACCTCTAGTGAAAAATGGAAGAGTCTTTTAGTTTTTGGTGAGGCACTTTGTCGTTCACCCATGCTCCTTTCCCTCTGCCCTGGCCCTGAAGCTACTGCATTCTGGGTGGAACTGCTCCAAGTTATGCCAGTAGGTATCATTCTGTTCAGACCTATTGTGTTTGACTTGACCAGCTGGATCTTTTCCTTGTAGAATTGATATGTATGTGGAAGGAATAACAGATCTGAGTGAGTTACTCATGACCTATCCTTTCCAACCTGCTGACAAAAAGGAGCAACATTTTGCTACTCTTGTGGACAAGGCCACAAACAGATACTTCCCAGTCTATGAGCAGGTATGTGACAAAGATGTAGTAGCTTAATTAATATTGTTGTCCTGAAATTCCATCCTGGATCTACACAAACAATTTTTATTGAGGTAAACAGAGAAGAAAAATTACCACTTAAATATAAATGCTATGGTTTTGTTGGGGCTGGGCCAAAGGTGGAGACAGGACACTACAGAGTGAACAGAAGGCACGACAAATCTGGCAGAGATGCATAGCTGTAAAAACCCAGGACACACCAAGCTCTCCAAAATGTCCACATTTCAGTCTGTATGTTGTTTCAGACAAAAGACACTACAGCATCAGATTTTACATAAAGTTTCCTCCTGATGTGCAGAACCCCCTGTACCATCCATGCTATGTGAAGTACTGCGGCTCCTTCTGTTACAAAAGGGAGGATTAGCTGGGTGTCAAGACCACGATGCACAGGTTACATGCAGAGAGCTCCCAATGCACTATTCCCAAAACTCAAGAGGAAACAGGTGATAAGTAAGGGAGCTGCCCATAATTTGAAAGAGTCCAAGATATTCTTGTTATGCTCTGGGCTGAACTTAAGCCTCTTGTAAATTCTGTAGAGGCATTTGCGGGGATGGTTTTATCCCATAAAGCTTAGCCTTCAACACGGCAGCGCTGGTTTCATGAGCTGCAGAAGTGAAGTCAAGAGGGCTACAAATGAGCTGCCAGAATGAAATGCAGATGAGAAAGGACTGATAAATTATGCCTAGGATGATGGTGTTGTCAGATTTGTTTGTACTACAGATGTTCTTATTGCATTTCCTTCTTCCAAGGATAACTCTGTGCAGTGTATGACCTTGCTTTGAAGATACCATGCGAAGTCACACAGAGGAAAAAAATCACATCTGCTTCTGGTTCTGTTTTTAGGTTTTGAAAGACCATGGACAAGACTTCCTTGTTGGCAACCAGTTTAGCAGGGCAGATGTGCAATTACTTGAAACTCTTTTAATGGCAGAAGAGTACAAGCCTGACATACTTGCCAAATTTCCTCTCCTGCAGGTAACTGGACATTTAATGGACAGGACCACTAATTTAAACTGGCCGAGAAATATGGGAGAATGGGAGGGTAAGGAAAGAAGTGAAAGACAAAATCAAAAGCAAATGTCTTAAGTACTTTTAGCTGGCCTCAAATACTGATGGTTATTGCCACCTTCTGTCACTATAGCCACAAAAGCATAATAGGAGGAAGCATATACATTCTTCTGCAGGATCAACCCATAATGTTACTTTTAGAGCACAGATAACATCTAAATGTCTGACAGTTACCATGGTTCTTAGGTACAGTGCTCTTGGGTGGCTTTGTTTTGTTTTGGTTTTGGTTTTTTTTGGTTTTTTTTTAGAAATTTAAAGCAAGAATAAGCAATATCCCCACAATCAAGAAATTCCTGCAGCCTGGCAGCCAGAGGAAACCACCAATACAAGAAAAAGATGTACCAAAAGTGATGAAAATTTTCTACTGAGCAGCAACCTAAACCTACAGAAACTCCACTTCATTGTCTTTGTGTTTGCTGATGGTAGCAAAGTGAAATTAATGAAAATAGTGAAAAGGTGTTTGATCTCTCTTTCCTTAGCTACAGGACTGGTTTTAGCCTACTGCAAACATTTCCAAAGCAAATCTGCATGAGCATACCAGCAAATGAAATAGTTCACTGAATTAGGGGGTATGCTGCACAACGCAGGATGCCTTAAATTACTGAAGAGATTACCTGAAATAAAGTCTTACCACTGACACTCAAAACTAGTTTGTTCAGTGACTGCTTGATGCTACTTACAGAACCAGAGAGCCCTGAGGTATGTCTTTCTGGCATTGCCAAGCATTGCTGAAAATGAAGAGAGCTTAGCCCCAACAGTAGGTGACGTGCCTGTTGTGGGAAATGCCAGGAAAAGCCTGGAGGTGCTGGTTTGATGGGGATGACATGTTTGGATTCAGCTTTGCTCTGAATTTTAGTGTGGTCCTGCTGCACCTCTGTTTTGTCACTAGACATTTAAACTCTTGTATTGTATTTCCTTTAACCAAAGGCCAGTTTGCAGACTGCGGCCCACGCCTCTCCCCGGTCACACCACTGCTGTGGCCTCATCGCTGCCTCGGTGCCCTCAAAGCCCTTCTCCAGCCCCTCGCACACCGGCTGCC
>NW_010103277.1:54737-59931 GCF_000699245.1 Pterocles gutturalis | reverse complement strand
TGTGGTTTGGCCCCCAGCTAAGGGCTAACGCTTCACAGGTGGTGTTAAAAACCTGGATCCAAATCACCATTGGGGCTACATATGCCCATAAACAGTCATGAGTTAACGCAAATGAAATTTTATTATGCTATACATTGAACTTCATGCTTTTTAAGTATGAATGTGTACTATATGGCATATTAATAAGCAGGTTTTAATCTTAGCTTGATTTCTTCTCTACATTGTCTCAGAGAAATTTATTAAATCCATGCTAGCAGCAAATAGTTTGGCAAAGGTCTATTGATAGTGGAAGGGCAGGCACCCAGCCTGACGGCTTTGATTTGGCCTGTTTAGATCAGTAGACAGGCAGCGATGGACAATATTAAGCTAGAGGTAACTAAGGAAGTCCCTTTATCATAGTTTCTAAAGCCTTTTGAGGTGCTTCTTTCTGATCTATGTGCCAGTCTCTGAATTGTTCCTCCGGGGTGGACGCTGCCTGGGTAGTGGTTCCCATGCTTGCTCCATCCCTTACAGCATCTAGAGCTGCAGCACTTGCACTGCAGTAGCACTTCGTTTTTGAAATCAGAAAGGTTAAAAACATTACTACGGAAGTGAAAGAATCATGTTGAGCTCTTTAACGTCTATTTTAGAGCTGAAATTATTTAGAGACAATAAGTAATAAAAAGAATTCATTCTGCAGACTGGACAATGTGGGCATGAGGAAACACTTTCACTATGAACAAAAAAAAAATAGAAATACCCTTTCTAAATCACCCTTTCTAGCTTCTGTCACATGTGCTGTTTTCAGAACTTCTTTTCTATATGTAATGCCCAGCCCTACCAAAGTTGCTTGCCTATTTTTGCTTCATAAGCAATAGAAAAATTTCTTAGAAACATTAGCCTGAGAGCTTTCTATTCATGTATGTTCTTAACATAAACGCTGAATTTACTGATGAAAACTATAGTTTTAAATTCTCTGAGAATTTGCTGAAGTAACTTTAAAATCAATCTGAAACTTAGAAGGAAGTAGGGGGATGTGACACTGTGCTTAATTATTCTACTCTAAATTTGAAAAATAATTAACTAAGTTCTGTTTATCTACTTTTACATTTTACTACTTCTGCCACCATTGCTAATGATAAGTTCTATGAGAAGTGATATTTTAAGAATTAACCTCGTTTTTGGTTGTTCTCTGAATTCTCTTTTTCAGTTCAGTATTTACTGCCTTGAACTGGGGTAGTGCTGTAGAATATGTAATTTAAACCTACAAAATGTAATTTAAATATATAAAAACGATCTCTTAAAGTTTTGCAGTTCCCTATTTTCTATATTATTTTTTTTCTGCAAGCTCAGCAATGTTTACCAAAACCAAGTCTAAATTACCGTTTCTTCTCTTGGATCACTGCCTGCTTGGTGTCAGCTGTCATCACCGGTATTCTCTAAGTCATTATTCAGGTTTTTTATTCAACTCTGTTCTTCCCCAGTGATACAATTTGCAGTAGTACTGTCCTTCTCACAGAATTAAAGATATCTCTATTTATATCCAGGTCTATCCTTGGGGACCTTCAGTAAACCGGGGATATACTTTTACTGTTCTTCCTGAAGTGACTATGACCAAATTCACTTTGCTCTGTCCACGCTGTTGCTGTATCTTTACAGTCATGTCACTATTCCATCACACCATCATTCTTTAATGCTGTATACTCACTTCCTGCTTTCTAGTCACAATTGTTTCACCCATGTTTCTTGTCTCCTAAAATGCCTGGGTTTGTATTACGCATGAGTATTAGGTCTAATTTTTCCCAGTTTGTTAAGCCAGTTGGTTACTTAATATGCAAACTCTGATGGAGTTAGCATGACTCTGTCATTTCTTATTTCACTTTTCTCAGATTTCTTAGTCTGATTTGCTACATTCCTCTTTGTCTTTAGATTTCTTTATAAAATCTCTTGCTTGTGCTCTGCTTAGGTGTGGTGGTATGCTACTTTTTAAATTAGAAGCTTGCTCCTGCAACTCTTCTTTTGACTTCATCTCTGGTGGTAACTCAAAGTAGGTTCATGGCAAAGAAGAAATGAGAGAAAGAAGAATAAATATGACAATAAATTTTTCAGCTTTTCAGCAGTATCCTTCAGCCTATCGTGATTTTCACTAGTTTCCTCTTTGGTCAAGAAGTTCCGTTTTCTTTCTGTATCTCACACAAAAAATAGCTCTTGCTATACTTTTTTAAAATTCCTCTTAATGTTTTATCTGCTGTAGTTTGTGCTCGTTTTTTTCCTGGATTCACGAATGCTGGATTTCTGTATTCTGCAGGATAAAGAGGTAAAATCTTCATGTTTTCTATTTAGCAACAGTTGGCTTCTGTTTCTCCTACTGTTTTTCTTTTTGTGATTAGGAATATCCCTGGGTTTTGGTATACAAGTTTTTCCCCCATAAATCTGTGGGCTTTGATCTCTGTTCTTTCCCGTGGTTTAGGTCCATCATTTCATTATCCTCTTTCTTTCATTTTTAAGATTTCTTTTATAAAATTTAGAATCAGAATAGTAAATTGGGACCTTTCCTCCCACAAAGATGTTAAACTTCATGAAACAATGGTGTCATTTTCTAAATGGCCTGGCTGGAATCACCATTAATACTTAGCATTGATATAGTGATTTGTATGTTCAAAATACTACAAAGACAACCGAAAAACAATTCCGTTCCTGAGAAAGGTATGAGCAGTGTTATCTGGACTTTAGAGGTTGGGAAACAGTGGGGAAGAGCCATTTGCTTAATACCATGCCATGAGTCATTCTGTGGGCTGGCCTCTCAGCTGCAACACCTCTGAGGTACGAGAGGAGCAGGCTCTAATGTCAAGGTGAAATACAGGTGACTGCAAGTAGTTTTTATAGTTCTTTCTTTTTTTCTCTTCTTTACTAGGGGAAGTACAATGAAGCGTTTGAATATTTCAGCAAGGCTTTTGAGGCAGCAAAAACTTTAAATAATTTGCCTTTAGTGGATGAAACAAAGGCTTACTATGGCATTGCAAAGGCTCATAAACTGATGGTGGCATTTACCAGCCATATAGAAGCAGAAGATCCTGTCAGCCTCGAGTACCTGCTGGCATGGAAGGAGAACAGAAGTGACATGTGCACTGACCCTCTTACAGTCGGTAAGACATTGGTTATGAAACACATTAGTGCTGTATTGTCCTCAACGGTTAAGTCATTTTTCTTGTAGAGTTTTATTAAATTATTTCCTGGGTTTAATCCTTGTGCTGAATGGAGGTTAGATTCACTCCTTTGTGTGCTTCTTTTAAAGGCTGAATGAAATACGTTTAAATACACTGTAGCAGAGAGAAACAGATAGTAATAGTTGCTGTGGATGGATGGTATCTTACTTTCTTTAGTGCTGTTTTCCAAAACATCACAGTTACGGGCAAACAATGAGGTATTAGTTTAGTCAAATATCATTATTTTAATCTTAAAAAAAAAAAAATAATCTTCATTTGCAGTCAGTTTTTCAAGTGCATCCAAAAATAAGTTCCCTGCTACTAAAATAATTTCTGCTTGACATGGTGGCCATAGCTCTGAATTCAGAAGAACGCACTGGTTTATTTTTGGCATCCTTGTACTTGACATTGGAGGGGAAGGAAAAAAAAAAGCAACTCTGTGATTTCTTCACTGTGTTTCCTTATTTCAGATAAAGAGTAGAGGAGGACTTTGGGTGGAGGAGACCTCTTTCTTCACGGGTTAAATTTTATTTACTTTTTTCCCCTTTACTATATGTTAATACAGGACAAACTGAATTATGAAGTATCTCCAAGCATTGATAGTATTATACTGTATTGTACTGGGGAAGGAAGAGATAAGTCTACGCCACCTTAAAAACTTCCCTCTGCATTCCTGTGGAGAGTGTGAGTCTGGAGTACAGTGGAAATAAATAATACCTGGGGCAAAGTCATAATATGGAGCTTTAGAGTTACTGTGTCCGAATTCCCTCAGTTGTACTCTCGACACCTGCTTGTCTGCTGTTTTCTTGTTACCTTTTACTTTCATAGAAAAGGAACAATTAAGTATAACTTCAGTTGTGAAATTTATATATAAAAATAAGTAGTTAGTAGCCTGGTAATTTAAAATGTTAGTGGTTTAACAGGAGCCAGGATACCAGACACTGGAAGCAACTGAGAATTGTGGAACGAGGACATTCATGGGAATGCTGAAGAGATCAAAAATTAGATAGTGCTCTGTTTAGAGTTCCAGTGATGGTAATCAGGCAGTTCTTTCTCAATGATAATGCATTTCTTTTTCAATGACTACATATATTTATGATTTTTGCCTCCGTAAGTGACTATCCAGCACAGTCAAACCAATTTTGTTGTCTGGCAGAGTTAATTGGGTACACGTCTCCTGTAAGGGATAGTAAGTTTCTAGACCTGTAGTGCCAAGAATTCTAACAGAGATGGTCAAAGAAGAATCCAATGTCAAGTAATTTTATATGCGTTTCGTCTGAAGATCATTAGCTCTAGCTGATGTAAATAGGAGGACAACAAAAATCAACAATGGCAACAGAAGAAAACAGGAGCCCCAAAGAGACAGGATGATCTTTGTATCTTCATGTATTTTACTTCTTGCAAGTAAAGAGGTTTGCCATCCAACTTCTATACATTGCTTTCTAAAGCCAGTTGTGATGCCCATTTATAATCCTCAAATAATACGTGGGCTTTTAATCTTGAGCTTCATGCTCATCTTTAACAGGACTTCAGGGACAAAAGGAGTGTGATTAGAAAAGCCCTTTATGTCCTGGCAAGTATGGTACCAGAAACAAGTTTTACCTGCTGAGATTCTCTTCCTTCTGCCTAGTTTACTCTCTGTTGCTTTCAGTATTACAGTTTTCATTTTTGTTCCAGTTAACTCCAGGAACCCTGTGGCTACTGCATATTTAGCAGCTCTTCCAGTTCAATATCATTCTTATTAGTGCTCCAAGCCTACTCTCATGGTACCCAGATTATATCCAGGAAAACATAGTGTCACACTGTCAGCACAATCTGTAACATTCTCCATGTTTTGTGTGCCAAACCTCTAGTTAGTGCTGGCATTACATTTTTAATATCTTTGTCTGGCAAAACATGACCTGGCACCAGTCCAATATCAGGATTCGCTGGCTTTGAGTTTCAGGTACAGCCTTTATCCTGCCTTCCAGCAGAATGTCTCTGCGTCCTGTGATGAACTCATCACTTTG
>NW_010103277.1:0-54706 GCF_000699245.1 Pterocles gutturalis | reverse complement strand
CCTGCTGTGATAATAGAACAGTATTTCTAGCTCTTTCAAACAGCTCAACACTGTTAATCTACTAGATTTTTCTCAGTCTTTTTGCGGGTAAACCAGCTACAGACAAGATACAATGATAGTTCTTAATCCACGGAATTTAATGAAAGAAAGAAAGGTAATAAGCTTTTATTTCTAACTGTTCTGACCAAATAATTTTTCTGTGATTAAAAAAAGAGTAGTTCTGTATTCTTAGGCAAAAGAAATACTTGGGCCAGTGGAGGAACAATGCCATTTAAATTCAGGTGCTGCCAGATACGTTCTGTCTTTCAACCAAGGGTTATTTTCTAAATCAATCATTGCAATACCCAGGCAGGGAGAACCGTTAATTACTCAATTTACTTCAACATTTATTAATAAAATGGATGTTTTGACCAAAGTTGTCACGGACAAAAGGGGTGGGATTGTCAGAAAACAGTGTTTATAAATGCAAAGGAGAATGTGTTTCTGTCCACTGCATTTGGCTCAGTCACCTGACCACTTACAGGAGAGTTATTTATGCCATTGTGAGATGCCACTGCAAGAACAAATATGTTTTTATTGATCTTTTTATGTTTAGCCAAACATATTAAAAAAATAATTATCAGCAGAATGAGGAGGCAATAAGGCTTGTGACTCCATGTTGAAGCCTAAAAAGGAATCCACAGCATGACCAACATTGTCTGATGGGAAAATGTTTCATAGGTCTTTCAATAAATAATGTCCTGGCTGCTCACCTTCTAGAAGGGAGAAGAATAATTACAGGTGCTGAAGGCAGGAAAATTTTGGATCAGATTTTGGATATGGATTGTATTAAATGCTGACCAGAAATTGTGTTTTTGGTAAGTCGGGCAGCTCTCAGTCCAGGTCATTAGATCTGACAGGGCTGTGGTTCAGCCGGAGGCTTTGGATGCTTGAAGTCATCTAAACACTCTGAAAAGTACACTTAAAATGTGTTTTCCTCATATTAAAAAGCTTTTTGTTGTTTTCTTGAGAAATGTTATGTGCTTTTGACCACAATTTAGTTTTACATTTCTTGACTTTGGAGAACTTTGCAAAATTGATACATTTTACTGTAGGTTTTCTGGGTTGGGGTTTTTTTTTTTTTTATAATAGCTACAAAAGCAGCATAAATTACTGTCTTACCCATATCATCAATTGTGAAGTCTTGTGATTAATGGAATTATCTTGTACCACAAACTTCAGCATGATCAGGACTATTTCTAGCATTCCACACCTGAGCAGCCTTCAATGTGATTTAAAGTGCATGCAGCAGCTAAAACTACAGCTTGGAAAATACAGTTCAATGAGCTGTAGTTCTTACTCCCAAATATGTACTCCCTCAGTACTCCTTCTCCAGCTCCCTCTCATAGGTGTGTGGAATGGTGCATTCCATAAGTGAATGTGTCCTTTTTGTTGTATAAAGAGTCAAATTGTCATCCTACCAATTCACTTTAAAATTTTAAATTCATTTTAAAATAAAAGCTCTTTAAGATGTTTTATAGTCATTTTCCTGTAAAAGATGTGGCTAGCACAAAACTGTTCATGTCTTGGAGAATAGAGATCTTACCAGGTGCATTTTAGATTGAGTTTGTGTGTGACTTTGTAATTCATTAATAAAAGGGTTATCCCTAAAGAATAGTAAAGTCAGAAGTGAGATATGAGATCAAAGATTGCACTAAACAAATTCTGTTAACATTTCTCTGCTGTAACTTAGCACAGCCATATAATTTACGGGCCATTTCTGAATAGTGTCCAACAGTAGAACAGTCTGCTTCGTAATATGATAAACTGCGTTTTGACTGTCTCTTTCTGAAGTACACTAATTCCAGGAAAACTTCTAACATTACAAATCTTGTCTTTTCTGTGTTAATAAATTATGATAGCTACCTCAAATGCATGCTAATAAAACGGTTATGCTGTAGCACTGTACCCAAAATGCTTGCCTGTACTTTAGCAAATCTAAACCAATTTTCATCAGAAACGTGCATTCTAAATTATACTTTGTATTTACCCAGTAAGTGTTCAGCAGTGGTAGCAGATTTTTTGATCTGAGAACATTTAAGAGAAGGAAATATACGGTGCACTGATCAAAACTACAAACACAGTTTGTACATCCTTAAAATAGTTCTTCTATGATGTCAGCGGAAAGGTAGAGGCTTGTGTTAGCAGGTTCCTTTCACTGTGTGTTTCATATCTAAAGCTCTGTCAGAGGTTTTGGCATATCATGATACTCATGTGGGACTCCTGGAATTGTGCATGTGCATGCGCTCCTTCAAAGCCACTGTTCGTGTGTCTGTTACACTGTTTGGCTCATTTATTGCTAAGTTCTACTCTGCAGTTAGCATGTAAAGAAGACAAAATACAGAAGGCAAATATGTAGGTTTGTATGGTGACTGATATTAACATGCAGTCTTAATGTTTTCTTTTAACATGTTTCTTCTTGAGAGTATATTAGAGGGTTTTGTAACTAACTTGTTGAGTAAAGATCATTAAATGTAAACGCTGTCAGTGACAAAGTATCTAGACTGAATTTGAACAGGCAAAACTAAGATTTTTCTTCCCAATCCCTACTGTAAAGGAGATGGGAATGATTCAGACCCTTGTTTTGGGAGGCAAAGAGCATGCCGGTGCCTCCCCGTGCCCTCCTGGGCCTGTCCTCCCTCTCAGTGGTCTGGTCACTGGGCAAGAGTCTGGAGATGAGATCTGTAGTGGACTCTGCTTCAAGCTCTACATGCTTATGATTTATGTCAACAGCGAGTTCCGTGAACTGAGAGTTTATTGAATTTTTCTGAATATATTATTATCACCAAAAATAATGAGAAATAAGAAGGACTTTAGAAACAAATTTTGGTGTTTTCTCAGAAGATAGAACTGAACACGAAAGAAGGGAATTAGACACTTGTTCATACTGTGAAATAAGAACTATGATTTTAAATTATTGAAAGGAAGTGTGTGACCAAGTGCAGACTCCAGCGGTGTCCCTGTGCCAGAGGCACAAAGGCTCACTTCTTATTAAGCATGTTTCAAAAGTAGCTCAAATGCTTCAGTGTCCCCAACTGAAATTCACAGGATCGTTTCTGCATGTTTTTGTGGTGTTTATCAAATGGAATAAGTTGCTCACCTCTGGTAAAATACTGGGGTTAGAAATGCCAAAATATATAAATTTAGGAAAATGATTAACAGGAAAAAAAAAAGTTGAGGTGGTTCTGTCATTTTTTTCCCTTCAGGTTTTCTAAGCTTGTACTGCCTCTTATTCACATCACCTAGCACTCATCAGTTGGTGAATTTTAGCTTGTCTCACTTTTAATTTTTAAAAATCTGTAATTTTTTGCACATTTTTTGGTATTAATGCAAAATACCTTAAGTAAATGCTGAAAAACAGCATGCTTACATATAGATGTTGATGACAACGTGGAACAGTTGTGTTTCAGAAAATCGGCTTATGTGGTTCATGTATCTGATGTTATTTATTATTAGTGGGGGTTTGGTTTTTAAGTATCTGATAAGTGTGCTTAGTGGTACACTGATTTTTTTAGAAATGGAGAGTGTTTATTGCTTGGACTGCAGAAATAATCAAGTGTGAAGATAAGACCTGTGGGTGACAGGGAAGTTATTTGGCACATTGTGATCAGTGGCTGTATGCACCAGATTCTCGATGAGGAGTCCGAGAACACAGTGTAGACATTTATGGCAGTTTTGCCATGAGTGCCGCAGCTTGTTCTGTTTTCTGCTGATGCCTGAAGTTTGTCTGAAAAAACATAAGAGGGGAATGCTGATGTTCATTGTTCTTGTGCTTTGTACAAACACACAATCCATTTTTTTTTTCCCCCTGTGACTTCTTTTTAAATGCTGCCTTAACTAATCTAGGCCAGGCCTGTGGATTGGCAGTACCAGATTTGAGAGGAGGGTTCACAGAATATTTTAATGTTTAACCGTGGGATAATGTGTTAAGAGAAGTTTCTTCGTACTCTTTGCCAAAAGTTGGCAGTTCTTGTATGTCTAAGTGGTATTGTAACTTCAGAAAGTTTGCTATCATCCTGTCTAATGTGACTGTGAGTGTTCTTGTCATCTACAGTTGCAGAAAAAAAAAGCACCGTAACCGGAGGAGAATTTGGATCTCATCTGGATTTTTCTTCCATCTGATACTTTCTATGGAAACGTCTAAATCTCACTATGCATTTGCTTTAGACATATCCTGTGCTAAACATTGTTGGCACCCAGCTGTGTTTTCTCAGACAAGCATTCTAGATCAGCAGAAAATGGTTCCCTAAATAAGGTGAATTGTTCTTTCTTGTGGAAAAAAATTGTTGGAAGTGGTGTTCAAACTGCAGTGTCCTGTCAGACCCTTTAGTGTAGCTTTATGCACTGAACTAGTGTAGCTTCAAGCACTGCTCTGTTCTACCAAAAGTGGATTTCCTTACCAGTTTAAAAAGTGAAAATTCTTGGGGCAGAAGCCCAGTCCTACTCTGATCCCGTAGGACACTTGAATGGTGCAAAAGAAATTGAAGCTCTTGCCCAACCGCCTTATGTCACTCCTGGAGAAATCCTTGATTTGGGGGCACATAGATGTTTTAGGGTTGCCTACAGTCCAGAGTGTGAGACAAAGAGAAGAGTCCTGAAGCAGGAGAGCTGGCAGCGGCTGTGCACTGGCAGTCCCCTCCTGGTTGCAGGGCCAAAGGAGGAGTAACCAGTTGGCGTACTTGGAAATGGCCCTGGGGCTTCTCCGCATGTACCCCTTCCCTTTGCTGCATATACCAGCAGAGATGTCTCTGGTGGTTTTATGCTCTTGTTCTCAAAAGGGGAAATTGATCCTCGGAAAGAACCAAAGAGCAGACTTTTATGTTTTTGTTTAATGTTGAGAAGGTGGTTGTCATTTAGACTTCATAAAGAACCTTTTGTTGGTGCTGTGTGCGAACATGCCAACTGCGAGAGATTGACCTCAGGCCAACATGAAAACAGTTCTCTGCTGCAAACCCTTCCTTACCAAAAGCTCCCCAACAATCTTTGGACACAGAAAATCAAAGTCAAGACAAAGAAACTGTATTCAGTGCGTATTTTCTGTAACAGAACCCTTAGGTCATCGCAGGAGTCACAGTCAGCGTATCGAACACCTTCCTTCTCCTTGGTCTCCCAAGCCAGCTTTCTTTCCTGCATCTTTGAGGTTTTTTTTTTTTTTTTCCATGATGCCTTCCCCTGTCTAGACATATCTTATTATGTTCCTCTTATGTTTAAGTAACAAATTGCTGTTTTTGTTAAGACTCTCTGGTCTGAAGGTAGTCAAGATTGAAATTATTTAATTTATGACCCAATCTATTTTTAAAAAGTGAAGTGTCATACTTCCACAATTAATGTATTTATGAAACCATATTTCTTTTGCTCAAAAATCCACCTCTCTTTTTATTCTTTTCTGTGATCATCAGGAATATTTTGTGATTTTTCTGAATGGTTTCTGAAACATTTTATTTTTGCTTCTTCTCCTTCCCTGTCTGTTCTGTGCCCTACTTCTCTTCTTTTCTTCACTTTTATATTGCAAATTATTCTTGCTTCCTTTTTGGCCCCACACCTTCTTTCCAAACCCCAATTCACACCTTCTTTCCAAACCCCAATTTTATCTGTGTTTGCAGTCAATGTTTAAGAAGCTTAAGTCAGTCACCTGTATACCCAGTAGCTAGCATCTCAGTCTATACCTTATTAGGTATATCTTGTGTGCTTGGAGTAGAATCAATAGGGGTGCTTTAAGAGTGGTGTTTCAGTCTTTTCCTCCTTACCTTTCTGGCACTGTGCTTCATGCTCGGTGGTTTTTGTTACACTGTGATCAGAGAATACACTGGAAGGAATCACACTTCATATTGAGTATCTTTGTAAGTTGGTTAATAGAAAATTGTGAAGTATCAAAATAGCCTTTAAAGAGTTCTTAATCACCTGTGCGAATGGATTGACTAAGTTTAAGTGTACAACTAGGTGATTAATTAGCTTGAAGATCCAAACACATGCTTAAGTAGGTGAGCATGCCCCCAGGCTCATCCACTTGTTTCTACTCACTCAGTTAAGCATTCAATGTTGTCTGTAATACAGAATATTCCCATTTAAGGGCTCATACAAGTCTTGCCACAGAGCTAAGTAACTATACAGTATTTTCCATAGTATGTCATACAAGTACATCGTTTTGAACATGTAGCTACTATCCTGTAATACTGGCATTAATAAGTATCAGATAGAGTAATTGATCAGGGAAGCAGATTTGAAATTGTTCTGGATCAAAGTTTTTTCATATTTTTTCCATGATTGTCGCAGTATTTTAATACAATTTATTTTCGTAAAAATTTTGGAGGTCTGGTTGCTACGGATGTTAGTCAAACACCACGTAGCTGATGTCAGCTTCCATGGGGAATTAATCTTCTGCAGCAGTTTTTGAAATGGGAACTGTAAGTGCACAGCACCTCTCAGTTCTAAACCTTATGCTTATCATATACTAATCAGAATGTCTGCAAAAGCCGATACTCAAACGGTGTCTTTTTTGTGAAGGTATATTTCGTACTGCCTAATATTTACAGATCGCATGACCATTGACATTGAGCTGACTGATTGTGTCTGTGCATCTCAGCTGGGCAGCGAAGTGATGGTACTGCGCATTGAACTCGCTGCCGAAATAAAATTGAACCTGAAAAATGGAGGATGAGTATGCCATGTAGTAGTCTTGCTCGGCTCGTGTTGTGCACCCAAGGAATATGAGGAATAGGAACTCCAGATCACACCCCAGTAGCTGGTGTCAAGGAAAATCAGAATATTGTAGCTGGTAGGAACCAGGAGGGGAGAGGGATGCAGGCTGCACAGTGTTGGTAGTTCTGGGCTATCTATTGACCTCTTATCCTGGGTGCAGCACTTGCAGCCCTCTAGTTAGCTTACGCTTCTGTTCTCCTGGTGGAAAATGCCACTTCACGGTGCTGTGGAGCCCAGTCCTTTGGCTCCAGAACCTTTAAATCTGCTGAACAGCATCATGAGATGTGTAATTCCCCAAGGGTGAGCTTATCCTTGCTGGTAGCTTTAGCTCAGTTTTGAGAATAATATTAAAGAATATTATATTTGATTTCGTAGATATTCATACAAGTATACACAATTGTGCTGCAGTAAGAAGAGAATTTAGATGAAACATTGGTGATTTTAAGCATTCAGAAATCAACTGATATATTAGAGGATAACTGGGTTTGTCTTCTTGTCATCTCTCATATGTCTTGAAACTGGCTCGCTGTTTACACGGGGGAAGCAGTACTGCAGTTGCTGTTAGTAATGACTGCAACAAGTTAACTGTGATTACCAGGAAAGGATTGCTCAGCCTAATGGCTTTGAAATTTGATTTAGATAAATTTAATTTGGTTTTGATTCAAACTAAATATTTCTTTCTCTCACATACTTTGCTCAGTTTTTAATGATTGTACTGCAATTGTGTTAGGTATTTGGAAGTGGATGTGCACATGGAGTATATGTACATATATATATATACATGCAGAGAGAGAAACTGCATGGCAGAGAGGCAAATGTTGCAAATATGCTAAAAATGGTGGGCCAAATCCTGCTTTTTGTTATGCCTATGTTGATATTGCAGATGTGTAATTGTGATCAGAATTTGTCCCTTTTATCTGAGGTGCATTATCCAAAACTTCTAGGTAAGCAGAGGTTCAAATTAATGGGGAAATTGCTAGGTATGATATTCATGCTGGGGAACATAACGTAGAGAAGAGGGAGGTTCAGATTGAAGGTATTCTAATAAATATATTTTATTATATTTTGTGTTTCTAAAGAGTGTTGCTTGAGCATTTGTGTTGAGAAGCACTGGAAAACATATTACTTGCTAATCATAGCTGTAGTATGTTTAAGGAATGATCATGAAACTAAAATCTGGAAGATTGCCCAGAGTTCTAATACGTCCATAGGAAAACACGGGGTTAAAGTGGACTATATTTTAAGCAGTGTTCAGTTGACTTGCTGTGTGGGGAGAGACTGAGCAGTCCTGGCTAATGACTTGTAGGTAGTGAATCCTCAGGTCTCTCAGGTGGTTTCACTCGACCAGTTTCAGCAGAATGATGAAAAGGTTGAGATAAAATAAACTGACAGTTGCTACTCATCGCAGGCAGCAAGCTGTACCCTGGCAGATGAGACCCTGGGAGCCCTCTTTTTTAAACAAAGGCTTTCACTGCAGTAAGCAATGAACTCCACACAAAAAGGGAAAAGGAGAGGGAGATTGGCAGCTGGTGACCGACAGGAGGAGGGAAAGGAGGGAAACTGAGAAACACAGCAATTGTTGGCTAATTAGAAGCCATTCCCACCTACTTAATACCAACCCATTAAGCAGAAAACACTTTTAATCTTCCTCTCGCTGCTACACATGACATTATACTCCAATCAATACCCTCCCACTGGCTGCCCCAGTGCCCACAAATGAATACACTGCAGTTCAAGAATGCAGTAATTGAGTTGGGGCAGTGAAACTGCAGCTCTCACAGTCAAGGTCTTCCTCTGAAGATACTAATATAGCGTTTGTGATGCTTGGATAAAGAAATCAAATCCCTATATTGACAGCTGTCAACAATTGGCAAATGGATGAAGTCAGCAATGAATCCATTTTAACCTCTGATGGAAGAGATAGTAAGTGTTTATTTTCAGAGTATTTTTTTCCATTTCAGTAAGAGATCTAGGGGTTTGCACCCAGATGTTTAGATTTTCCAGGGCATTTTGAACTCTGATCCTCAGTTATACCTACAGAATTATATATATATGCACATCATTATGTACATACAACAATACATCTCTGTATGAATACATCTTACAGGCTTTCCTGTTTTCTAGGTTTTGATTGTTTGGCTTGGAGAAGAGAAGGCTCTGGGGAGACCTCATTGTGGCCTTCCAGTACTTGAAGGGAGCCTATAAACAGGAGAGGGAGCGACTATTTACAGGGGTTGATAGTGACACGATGAGGGGGAATGCTTTTGGGGTGGTTTTGAGCCCTAAGCTTTTAAAAACATTTACAGCTGTGGATTTTGGGGTTTTTGTTGGGTGGGGTTTTTTTTTAGTTTTATTGGCTGGATATACTCAGGCTATTTTTTAAATTTCATTTTAAGTCCTATTATGATTTTTAGGGGTTATCTTAAAATGTACAGTTTGGACTGACTCAGGATGTCCACAGTAGTACGTTGTGCAGCAGATCCAGGATCCTACATTTCGATCATTAGGATCTTAACATTTAAGTTCTACATTTAGATTCTTGCAACATTATTTTTTTTTCAAATTAAATCCCTCATTCCCTGAGCCATCTGGAGCTGGTAATACTATGCACAGTCCACAGCATAAAGTAATACTGGGCAGACTGCAGTATAATTCCTTCTTCAGGCCAGTTTTGTCACCACAGAATCCAAACAGCAGGACACTGTTACTCTCCCGTCTTGGTTAGAGTGAAGAAGACCTCAGTGTAAGTCTTTGGGAAGTGCTGGAAGGAGGTGCTAATACAACACTCGACATCTCTCCATCCCTTTCAGTTCCAAAGTGAACTGAATATCCATTCAGGAACTTCAACTCGTTTCAGGGCAAGTTTGAAACCATCTTTTCAATGCAGTCGGGAGACTACCATCTTGTGTGACAACCATTCATTGTCATCATAATATTGTGGCATTTGCAATTTGGTATTCAGGTGCTTTTTTGCTGAAATACGTCTCATGTACACAGTTGTATCACGTGCTGTTACCTTGCCTAGCTAAGCCTTGAACCCTTGAGTTAGGCATTATGTATGTGCAGTAACCCAGCTCTCACCACTTAACAGCCTATCTACGGCTGAGTAAAGAACAGTTAAAGCTCAGTATAGTTAATGAGGCTGGTACAGTAGAAAATGTTTTGCATCCTTTGCAGTTGTAAGCCAAGTAACAACAAACTGCCACTTTGTTGCCTTTTTCCAGTTCTATTGTAATATTTCCTTTTAAGCTTATAGTTGTAATTAATTTTCACTCAATTAAATTTTTTCCCTATATTGTAAAACGCCTTCCAGCCACCCTCATTGTGCGTGCTCCCTGGGGTTTTTTTTTATAATCTTAGAAAAAGATTTGTCCTTAATGCAGTCTGTAAAGAGGAAAGAAGCATCTTCTGATGGAGAAAGCTGGAATCTTCACCACTTATGAAGATGCAAATACCAGAGACATAGGAGTTGAATGTGATAAGGTGGTGGGACAGAGGTTTCAATTGCTTAGAGATACTTGGATAGAACAATCAAAGCTACATTCACTTCCCACATAGGTACAATCTGCTTTTTAAAATAATCTGGTTCTAACATTTGTTTCTGTAAGCTATGGGACTTCGATTCATTTAAACACAGAGGTGTACAAGTCCAGTCTGACTTTGACTAGGTGCCAGTTAGAAGGATCAGAGGCAGGCTAGGGAAAACAAGAGGAGCAGTTGGCAGTCTTTCTGTTGCTCAGTGCCAAAGCCTGTGGGGTTAATTTGAAGACACCCAAATCACCTTGGCAACATCATCTCTAGTCTTTTCCAGAACTGTGGAATTTAATGAGCCAGGACAATAAACATAGGATCATAGAAAAATCATAATGGAAGAGACTTTATCTTCTCCAGCCCCAAGGTAGGAGCAACTGTATTTGTCATTTCTTAGAGAAGCTTGTCTTACCTGTTAAAAAATATCTGTCAATGGACCTTCCACAGCATCCATGGACAGTCTGTTCTGAAGGGTAAAATGATGCAGGAAAGGAAAAAAAACAAAGTTTTTCCTTTATGTCTAAAAGGGAGTGGGGTGGGGTGCCTGTGATTCAGATTATGTATCCAATGAGGACTTCAAATTCATTCCCTCCATCTTTGCAGCAACCTTGAAGAAAGGAATTATCTAACACATGCGGGAGTTCATAAGAAAAATTTATAGTGTTTTCTGAAAAGAAGGGTTATAAGGACTGTTTAGTCTAAGTATTGATTAGATATGATGGAATGTAGTTCCTTCTTATGAGAATGACTGATGGAAGGAGGTAGAAAGAAGATGCAAGAACCCTGTTTCCTTTTTATGCATATTCCAGTTATCTTGTCCAGGAGAGTTAGCCCATATCACTCATCTGAGCGCAGTAGATTGGTATCCACTCCAAAAGGGCAGGAAGAAGAAGGGCGTCACCAGCAAGAAATAGACCAATGCAGAGGGAAGGACTACTGCCTGTTCTTAAAAGGTCTCTCTAAGTGCTGGGAAGCTTTGTTATTCGAAGTCTCTTACATAATTCAGGACTCTTCTCCTTACATAAGTTTCTAAAGCAGGAAAGCAGTTAGATTTCTGAATTCCTCTTATTGAGTTAATCTACTCCAAATCTACTAGAGATGCAACTGAACCCAAAATAAATTATTTACGATTGAGGATGTTTCTTCTAGAAACCCTGATGTTAGATCTGAACAGCCTCTTTATCCATTCTAGACTGTATGTTTTGATACTTCAGAAACCAGACTCTGATTTTTCTCCAGGTTCAGAGTTCAGTAATTGAATCCGTATCCTCAGATAAATAAAATTACAGTACTGCTATGTGCCTTCACAACTCTCAATTCTCATAAAGGTGTACTGAGTCCTGTTTTGCCAGTCTTTTATAGAGAGAAATCAAAATATTTACAAGCAAAATGGCTCATCTTTTGAGCTGCCTTTATTTCCTTTTCATCAATTCTTTTTTCCTCCCAGGGCAACTTGTTTAAGGCTTTTTTTTTTTTTCCTGATCTTGGAACGCCTTCCAATAGTCTTATCTGCAATAGTTCTCTAGCTCCAGGTTCTCAAATCAAATTCTTTTCTAAATGTCACTTTTCTTTCTGTCCTAACTAAGATTTAACCATAGCTGCCTTTGTTAGAGCTTCCTACAGAGAAGCTTCTACCTAGGTTAGACACTGAAAAGGCTATTATTTGTGGAGGTCTCATTCATGAAAAAAAGTGTGGGGCTATATTTGTCTTCTGCAGAAGTTATAACTGAGGGAAGAGAGTACAAAAAGCATCAATCTTCAAATAGATCAAATGATCAATAAAACCCACTCAAACTGCATCCAACAAGCATTCTGCTCAAGGAGGCACTGCTTCAGGAAGATAGCTTCATCATAGTTGAACAGGAGGAGTGTCCTGCGGAAGGCAGTTAGTTGTTCGTCCATATGTTCTTTCACTCCATGTGAAATAGAGGTGTGCTTGCTTTTCTTCTACCAAGGTCAGTTGGCTCACTCTGCTGCGAATGCTCCAGATTGACAGATGGAGCCTCTCCTGAGGAAAAAAAGATGTTTCTTTCACCTTCTTATGTGTACACCAAGCACTGCAGAAACACATACTGGTTTGATTTTTATACTGTGAGATGCCACTCTGTTTGGAGGTGTTTGAGAGAGGAGTGGTCCTAATGGAAAGAAAGAAGAAAATTGTCTATGAACATTGCCTATCATCAGACTTAAAATGAGATATGTTGTCCATTTCCGATTTCCATAATCTTGAGCTTTGTGTTCCAGTTCTCATAATCGTTGAGTCTTTAGTACCTCTCTAGCTGTAAACATTTTAATCTGAGGATGCATGTGTGGGACCTGCTGATGTCCAGCATAAACGGTTACATTTATTTAAGGGGAAAACATTTTTTTTTCCTGACCTTGTAATTTCTGTGTACACAGAACTTTGTGGTCTAGATATTAAGGAAGCTGTACCATTTTATTTACACTAGACTGAGGTTTCCTATGTACCTGAGAATCTCGGCGTCCACGGATAAAACAAGGGTTTAGGAGCTTCTGAAGTAACGATTACTTAGAAGACTGCAGGATTGTGCTCTACAGCTTCCTGGAAACAGATGAAGAGTGTTTCCCTCCATCAGTGTTGTTTTAATTGTGATTCTGAGGCGTTTGTGGTTGATATATGCTTGGTTGCTGCAAGATTTAGGTGAAACTTTCAATTTTGTTTCATATTTTAAGTTACAGTTTTCATTACAAAGTGGATTATTCATCCTTCCCCCCCAAAAAAAAATTCATTTTTTGGATTAATCGTAACTCATCATAGCTCTTTCCTTATTCCAGAGGTGTCTCCATTGGCTGATTTTGGTGCAGTTCTCCAGGCTGTACGTCCAGACTGCACTATATATATATATATATGGCTGTCTGGCAATTGCCTATGTGGGAATCCTAACAGTTCTTCATATCTACCGGAGACCCATCAGCTTCTTTCATGTTTGCTTTGCTATGCACAATTTTATTTCTCTAATTTGAGATTTTAGCCTGCTTTTTATATGCTAGAAGATAAAGAAATCATTGTTAGCAACTATAATCACCTGAAAAGTTGGCTGTTAGAATAGTCTCAGACTAGACCACAGTGGCTCGGTGTTAGTAGCTGCCTTGAAGGGTTGGGCTGAGCTGGCGGAGGGTGCGCATCTCTGCGTGGTGTACCTCCGACGGTGTGCTTCTCTGTATCGGCACAGTATGAGAGAAGTGAACAACACTCCCCTGTTGCAAAGTCACTCTTTCTTCCTTGCTTTTCCTGTCATCTTAGCGGTATTGTAAGCAGTAATAGTTGAAACTACAAAGTGTGCTTTTAAAATCAGTTTTAACTGAAACTGCAGCCACTAATGGTAATTTTTTTACGTGTTGCGTCTCGCTACAAGGAAAGTGAGAATGTTTCTGAACCTTCAACAGCAGTCTTTCAGTAAATTTGAGATTCTTTTACATTTAACCTTAAGGTAATTCAGAGTTTCCTGGCTTTATTGTGCTCACTGGGGGGATAATTGCTGTCATCATTTAAATGTTTTTACACACAAATTCTTGATACGAACTCAGCCTTGATTACATCCAGTGTAGTTTTATACGTGAATGATTGCAAGCTTGCACCTGAAAATCGGGTCTGTCTTGATAACCAGAGAAAACTATAAAACAGTTTAAGACATTACATGTATTTATGACTGATCCATGGTATCCTTTTGAAAATCACCATTCTTATTAATCACTATGAAAATTAAGAACTTTAATAGGAAAGGGTTTCTTAATGAACAGAGTACTGTCTTGCAGAGCAAAGTGGAAGAGATCTAACACATGACAATACTGTTCTGAGGGGAATTTTGTTACTTTTAGGTCAACTCTTCATGTAATTTATACAGAAGAAAAATAGCTTAATGCTGGTTTTGCCCCTAATTAAATGAAATGGATATTCTTTCACACAGGTGCTTTATTTAGCAGCGGTGAGGTATAGCAGGATGTGAAATACGAGAAAAGAAGTAAGTTCATTGTAAGCTGAGGAACAAGGTTCATGAGCATGAGTCTTTACAAGTAGCCTTGTCTTACCGGAATGACACTTAGAGCACTGTTAATTTCCATTCAGGAGTGACTGCATCATTCCATTGGAAATATTTTACATTAAGAAATTGTCTTTGAGTAAGAACTGCAGGCTAGTGGATGAGTATGTACACCTCTTTTCCTCAAAAGTGGGGGAGCGTGATTTTTAATTCCACTTCACCTACAGTACACAACTGTAGGATACATTTTTCTTTGACATTATTATGAGCTTCATGATGGGGTCTGATGTGAGCAAGATGTGGCCCTTACTGGCAGGGTTAAGAAAATCTTGCTCTTCATTTTATTTGTGCTCCCATACTTTCCTGGACAGCATGGCTACGCAGGGTGCACTTGCAAAGGAACACTCTAGCATTTTTACATCAGGGTTTTACGTCACCGATGCAAAACTGGTATTTTTAATACCCCTCTTCGTGACTATCTAGGGTCGTTCTGTTTGCAAGAGGTGATGCAGGGCCAAAGAAAACCCTGGGGCAGGGGGCCGAGGTGGGTGGGTACCCTGCAGTAATGCCAGGAGTTGCGCGTAGCCTCTAGAGGGTGCGCTTTGATCCCTCTTGATCACACAACAAATTGCTGTGACAAAAGCCGGCGAGCAGCGGGTGAACATAGCCATGTTATGCATGAACAGCAACATCACACGCCAGCAGACACTGTTGAGGCAAGGCTCTCATCTTATGCAATAAACCATTTCAGCTCATGTGTATTCTTCAGAGATGGAACCTGCCTCTTTTTTTTTTTTCATGGAATTGGATGTTAGCTATTCAATCAGCATTCAGATTTATGCTTTAGGTGCTCATGAAAGAGGATGCTTTCCTTCGTGTGCCTGTCAGCGGTGATGCTTGCATGCAGTTTTTATATTTTCAGAGTTATTTTCTTAAAATATTAACACAAACATCCTGCCACGTAGACAAATCTGTGGAGATACCGAAATCTGAAGAGTTTGCAATATAAGGTTTTATTTTACCCTTTGACTTCCTTGTAAATACCTTTTTTTTTTTTTCTTTAATGTGAAAGGTGTCTTCAGGAACATAGCTTATCATTTTCCTGTGATATATGCATGCTTTAAAATGTAGTCTAAATTTCCTCAGAGAAAATCGCATTCAGGATCTAGTCATACAGCTGCGTTCAGGACAGAATAAAAGGCTTATATTGCTCCGTCTGATTCAAAACAATGGCTTAATTGGCCAGGAAAATGTAGTTATCAGATGATAAAGATACGAAGTCAAGGGCAAGATATGCCTGAAAACAAGCATTTTCCTGCCCAAAATTAGGCAAAGTTAATAGGTTAAATTTTGTTTATTGAATAAGAGAACCCAAAGTTGATTGATATAGTAATTTCAGTGTTTGCTATGGCAAATATTTAGCTCATTATCAGTTTTAATAGCATTTTGCAGAACAAGCCTTTTCTTGACATGCAGAAAATACTATTAAATTTCCCTGCATAGATACATTGTTATGACATGCAATAACTACTTGAATATAAAGGGGATTAATAATTTAAAAGGTGTTAACAAATTAGGGCCATCATTAAAAATAGACTTTGAACCATTTTGTAGAAAAATCAGATTGAGGTAATGCTCCGCTCTTATGATAAAGAATTACAGCATTAATTCTGCAAAGTGAACTTATTGCTCCTATTCGTCTCCAAAACCCTGGAGCATTAAAAGACAGGAAGAATGAAATGATCACTGCGTTTTTTCAGGCACAACAGCTCTAATATTTCCATCACAGTTTCACAGCTCAGCTTGCATGGTTGTGCTAGAGGAAAAAGCCCATAAACGTCATGCTTCCCTTTGTTTTGTTTTTGCTGGTCTTATGAAATAGCGTTGAATTTTTTTCAGACAGTTTATATTAATATACTGAGAATTTTGCTTGTACAGCATCTGTGCAGAGTATAAAGCAAACATTTCTTCTGTATAGAAGCTGCTCTTTTCTTGATTTCAGAATGTAATCCTCAGTTTTCTTTTGCATTTTGTTTTTCCTTTCTTGCAACAATTGATGACCGGAGGCATTTCAAGGTTGAATTCTTGGTGGTTTGCAAATTATTAATTTGTTTTCTTTCCAACTTGAGATAAACAGGAGTAAGATGACTTTGAAGCCTTTCCTTCATTGTTTCATATTGAATCCATGAAACATACCCAAAAAAAATTGATCCAGTTTGTTTTGGTGTAAATGTATTAGGAAGTACATTTGTGATTCTTACTCATGTGAGTAATCCCTGCCTATATGAATAGTTTCACTGCAGTAAGTGTCAGGAGTGGTCCCTTATTGTAGAAGTAGTTCAGTTGAAAGATTTAAGCAAGCTTTAACAGGCTAAGCTTTTGTTTTTACTTAATTCCTCTTGTTTTCTTTCATACATATTTTGAAGAATAAAAAAATAATTTCTGGGATCTAAGTAACAAATTTCACATTTGAAGGACAGAGATACCAGGAGCTCTTTCAGGCCCCGAAGGTAGCAAAATATTTGTTCTCTCCCCCTCCCTTATTCTCACTTGCCATGGCAGTTATCTCCCTTCATAACATTTCCCTCTCATCCCCCCTCCTCAGTTTTCCCTCCCCTTCTCCTTGCACTTTCTGAGACCACCGAACGCAGATGCTACCCTCACTGTTGCCAGGCCCTGAGGGAACTGTTTCTTTTACACCCATTTCTCAATAGCTGTACTGAGAAACATGCCAAAAGTCCAGTGCTGAGATACATTTAATTTTGATATTATTTTCTTTCCAGTGAATCTGTTTGTCAGCACCAATTTTTGTCCCTAAACTCAAGTCTCTCTTGGCAATGGTGCAACATCGAGTTGAAAGCAAACAAAGAGTTTCCGGTCATCCAGTTGTGATTTTAGCTGAGTCAGATGTTGTTAAAGCACCAATAAATGGTTAAAGTGTTGTTTATATAACACCTCTATTCCTGATAATACTGAAAAAATCATAACACCGTGATGTTTTTCAGGCAGAAGTGCATACACTGGTTCATACAAAAAGAACATCTCCTTTTATGTACCAATATACCAGTGTTTGATTTTTTTTAAGCACACAGAATGAAGTGTGACAGAGAAAGTAAAACATGTATCAGAGGAGAAAAAAAATTCATGTTCTGGTAAAGTATAAAATAAGAATAACTGTGGTAGAGATGCAGTTAGCAAGGGACATCAAGGATAACAAACTAGTAGTACATTATTAGCCAGAGGAAGATCAGGGAGAGCATTAGTCTGCTGTACAACAGGGGGGAGAAACTCTTAATAATGACCTAGAGGAGGCCAACGTGCTTTAATGCTTCTGATGCTCTAATCTTCACTGAAAAGGTCAACTGGGATCATGTGGCAAAGAGAGTTTATATCTGCCACAAAAAATGCAAGATCCAGTGCCAGAGCAGGAGAAAGTAGGCTAGAGAGTACTTAGACCTTCATATCAGATGGGCCTCAGAAACTTCATCCTATGACACCTTAAAAAACTGGCTGGAACAATCCTGAGGTCATTAACCACTTCTGAAAACTCATGGAGGTCAAGTCAGGTTCCAGAGTAGTGGAAAAAGACAAACCTGATGCCTGTTTTTAGAAAGAGAAAGAGGAGGAGCTGCCAAGGAATTTCAGCTAGATCAGCCCAAGATCCTGTCTTGGAAAAATACCAGAACATACAATCCAATGTTTAATAGATACCTGGGAGAAAACAAGGAAATGTGTGACAGCCAAAACGGACTTGCCAAAAACAAATTGTGTCAAGACAAAGTAATTAACAGGGCAGCAGGACTTACAGGTGAAGAAGTTAAAATAAGGAGAATATATATGACAGTCTGTCTGAAACTTTTGACATAGTATTATATGCCACACTGACAAGCCAGTAACGAAGCGTGGACTAAATGAATGCACCATCAAGTGGGTGAATAATCATTTAAAAAAAGGTGACTGTAAAAAGCTTATATGACAGTCTGTCTGAAACTTTTGACATAGTATTATATGCCACACTGACAAGCCAGTAACGAAGCACGGACTAAATGAAGTGGGTGAATAATCATTAAAAAAAAGGTGACTATAAAAAGCTGTCAGCGGCTGTTGTTAGAAATAGAAGGCTGCTTAGCATGTGCTCCTACAGGGACCTGAGTCTGTACTATCTCGTGTTTTCATTCCTTACCTGGAGACTGGAATAGAGAATATGCTTATTGCATTTGCAGATAACACAAACTAGGGAAGGAACTTAAGCATTTGAGTTCATGGCATTGCAATTCAAAAGGATCTTGGGAAATTGAGAGAGAGATGTTGTAATGTTCTCGGCATGCGTGTGTCTGATGTGTGAGTATTTATAATCAAGACTAATCAAGTGCATAGTTACAAAAAGAGAGCAAGTACCAGTTCTGTACAGAGAAAAAAAAATCTGGACTTGTGGTAAATCGCAAGCTGAACCTGAATCAACAGCGTTAAGCTGTTGTAAAAACTGCAAACGTCATACTAGGGTATTAAAAAATGATGACCCGTGAAGTGATCCTTCTGCTCTACTCAACACAGATAAGGTCTCAACTTAGTACAGGAGCAGTTCTGGATATCATGCTCTATGAAGTATGTGAACAAGCTGGAGAAAGTTCAGAAAGATTGAAAAGAAGCTAAAAATCGTGACCAAAAGAAAGATTCATGTAATAGCAGATTTTGAGCTTCTGTGCCTACAGAAGAGACCCAGGGAAGACACAATAGCAGATTTGAGGTATGTAGAATTTGAAGAGAAAATAATCATGATGCATGATTTTTGTCCATGATAGGTTGAACTAAATGTAGTGGGTGGTAAAAATGCAATTACTGGAAGAATGCTTCTGATTAGCCACTGGGAAAATCTTTATAACCATTTGAGGAATGGGCTGTGTCATGTCCATTGTAGCCACATGTTTCAGTCGTTAATGAGTTGCCATTATGATGAGGGTGCTTTTTATATATATTTGTTCTTTCGTGCCAGTGAATTCACCTCTAGAAATGACAAATATTTATAGATTTTTAATTCACACATCTGTTTGAAAAATTAATTAAGAGTACAATAAAGTGTATTTATAATTTCCTACAAGTGTTTAAATTGTTGGATTTCTTACATTTTGGAGGAAGAAGTGAAAGAGAAAAGGGCTATAGAATGATGGAAGTTAGTTCAGAGTCTGCCTTACTAAATGTGACAATCAAATATGAGGATTTTTGGAAACAGAGATAAGTGATGTTAGCCCGAAGGCTGAACTTAATGTCAAAGAGGGTGTTCATGCAAAGTAAAACAGTGTATCTAGTAAACTAGAGAGATATCGTCTTTGGAGGAAAAAAAATCTCTAAAGATTTTATGCCACTTTTAACAGCCAGCAACAAAAAAGCCCCAGCTGTACCTCAGGATGTGATCAGTCTTTTTGAACTGAATTTGTTCAGTGCTTTTTTGTTCTTCAGTGCTGTCTGCAAGCATTCCCTGTCTCAGTCATAAGGCTCAGAGTTTGGCAGTTTTATTTCTTTGTTATATTTTCATCGTGTGAGATAAAAAGTCACGGGTGAGTGATGTAATGGAAACAAATGTTACCTGTGTCTAAGCAGGAGGAAGAAAGCCCTCAGTTGCACTGAATCCATGCTCTTATTCTTTCATAAAATTGTTTGAAATTTTTTTGAAAATGATAGGTGATTTTTTTTTTCCTCTGCTCAGGCAAACTGCCTCTCTATGGAAGTGAAGTTCAGTAGCCACCTTAGGGATAGCATTTCTCAGGGTAGCTGAGGTTGAGATGTTGTGGGTATGATATGTTCAGAGGCTGTAGGAGGGGATGAAGGCAGCAGCATCGCTCTCGAGTAACCCCTGGAGCTTAGCTTGGAGCAGCAGTACAGCTTTGGAGGAAGCTGTCAGCCCTCTGGGCTACAGGGATGTGCTGGTTTTAATAAGTACATTGCACAGGACAGGAGCTGTGAGTTAAAAAGGGTATTTTCTCACAAGAACATCTTTTAAAAAATAATGATTAATAAGTCCAAAGGTGTATAGTTAATTTCTGAAGAATATTCTGAGTTCAAAATAGCAAACAACCCTAGATGTTTTAAATGTGAATAGAGCCTGAAGAAAATATATTCTACAGAGGGGCAGCTTGGCTCATCCTTTGCTTAGAGATTTGAATTTGGGTTCTATTTGTTTTTACCAGTTGTGAAGGAGTTAGTTAGAGATATTAAGATAATTTCAATTTCATTCAACAGTGGCTCTTCAGCTAAGTAATATTTAATTTGATTAGTCAGCGTATTCATTTTTGTGGGGGAAGAGTTGAGAAGAGGATAAAAATAATATCAATATCAATAAGTATGCATTTTCTAGATATCACAATGCCATATATACAGCAATAAATTGCTTTTCAGAATGTGGTGCGCAGTAGATTTTGAGGCTATGGTATATATAACTTGTACTTTAATTTCTTGCTTTAGTATTTGGTGATGGCGAAGACTTCATACATCTCATGTTTTTTCAATTTTAGCTACTTATGGTCTTTGTCAATTGGTTACTAAAAGATTAGGCTTTTTTTATTGCACACATAATAAGAAAACACATTTAAAAGTTAATCAAAAAGTAGAACTGAGCCTTGCTATCAATATATTGAGCAAAACTCACATGTTCACGACCAGCAATTGAGTGAGCTATAATCAGACAATACTTTAAATATACATGATGTGACAAAGGGCTCCTTGTATTTTCTTTTACATATTTTTTCATTATTATAAAATCTTGGAAATCTGGTGTTCATAGGCATGATTCACTGACCTGCTCGTTGAATTTGAGCAGTCACAATGAAAAACTCCTGCAGAACGTCATTGACGAACTGGTCTGAAATGAGACTGCAAGATTGCCCAGCATTTTATTTCCAGAGAAATGCATGTCTGCCAGAAATTAAGGATGAGGTTCTGGATGTCCTAAAGTTATTACGAGTGGGAGATTACACGAGCATATATGGTAGCGATGAACAGAGATCAGAGAGACCAGAACATCAAGGGGAAGGAGAAAGGGGAATTAAGAGATCAAAGCTTGTAGAGAAACTGGAGGGAGAGTTGGCTTTGTCTTCTCTGCCAAAAAAAGTGGGTTTTGTAGTGAAAGAAAACTAACAGTAGCATTAGTTATTTTGCTGTAGAGAACAACAAAAACTCTGTAGCTTTTACTGTGATGGAGCTGAACAAGTTCAGCTGCAGAAGTGAACTGTAACTCCTCCATCCCTTGTCCCCCTTTTTACTTAACAGTAAGGTAATTTTTAACTAATGAACAGTGACAAAAAATACTCTGAATTCCCCTGGTTATTTCATTGAACACTATTCAGAGAGGAAAAGCCTAAGAATAAGGAGCAGCCTTACTTGGACAAAAATGATGGAGTCCTATTTTCATACTAAGCAACGTTTGACACCACATGAAGGACTCAGACTGTTGGAAAAGCTCATCAAGAGCAATATCTGGAGAGGATAAGGTATGGAGGGTTGTGCAGTAAGAGACAGCAATTTATTTCCTTCTTTGCCACCAGCTTGCTTTGTAAATGTTGAAAACTCACTTTTCCTCTCTGATATGGTTTTTTTTTTCTTGTTTCTTAAATAACCACAAAAAACCCACAGTCATTCATTAATTCTTTTCTTAATCTTTCATTATTCAAGAAAAGAGCTTACTGAAACCCAAGGTCAGATCCCTTTAATACTGGCTATTTATAATGAGGCAGTGAAAGCCATACCTAAATATTTAAAGCAGTTTGAGATGTTGATTACCCATAACTCCCAATGGAAATACACACTTTTTTTATAAGAAGCCTAGGGAGAGAATGAGATCTGTGTATTTTTGGAGGTTTTGAAAGAATATGTCATAAAAGTGTCCAAAATGGTTCCGGTACTGTTGATTCTGATCAAAAGTGTTATTCCAGAGCCATGCTTTTATTACCTTGCACTTCTTGGATTTCAGTCAAAGATGTGGCATTAAATGTCTAAATGTAGTACTCCAGTTTTAAAGACACTTTTTACAAATTATAGCTTTTATATACTTTCTCATATATAATTATCTGAGACTTTGAGGAAGCTTACCTACAATTTCCCCCATCTCATCAGTAGCAGACAAGGCTTTGTCAGAAATCCTTGTATGAAGAAGGGTCTGTGAGACCACACTTATGCAGGGTCACATACTAAGTTTCCTTTATCACACAAGTTTCTGTAGAAGGAATTTGCACAACGTGTTTGTGTGATAGTAGATCCAGAGGGTGCAAATTAGTAGAATGTGTCATGTCTGAGTTGCATTGGAAACAATCGCTTCGGTTTGGTGAATTATTTCAGTTTTGTTAAATTTTCATCGACAAATGTGTACTGGAAACCAAGTTATCTACTGCCAGGTTCTCATTACTTTCTAGAGAATGTAGTATATCATTCTCTTTTTTAGTACCTGGAAATAATTAAGAGAAAAACTTCCTCACCCCCAAAGTTAAAAAGCAATAATAACAGAGCCAAACTGTAATACCTTTATTTTCTGGTCTTCAGGATAGACCTCATAGTAATATCATCTTCAGTTCACAGCAGAAGAATAATTTTTGTTTTAACACAGTAAATTTTCCTCTAGGATTATGTGTTTAACAGATGTCTCCTGTATACCTTATCTAGGGAGTTGATTCTTTGTTTAGTATAAATAGCGCTGGGACCGCAGTAAAAGGGAAGGCTAGCCCCCTTTGCTGTCTGCAGACTAGATTGCCTTAAGAGACACTGAGACCAGGAGAGAAAAAAGGAATTACACTGATCCAATAGATACACTGCTGAGAGGTTTCTATTATATTCTTACCTCAGACATTGTACCACCATTAAATTCACACTTGCAGGCCCTGGGAATCAGGTCAGCATGACAGAGAAGTTTGGCTAAAGTGAATCTGCTATATTAGTTTTTGTGAAAATGATTAAGCTCTGCAGGTTCAGGATCAGAACTATTTTTCAAGCAGTCATTGTTTCAAAGCTAGGCAAATAAACCCTAATATAAAAGAGAAAATGATAGGGAGCCAGACAGAGATGGAATTGAGCAGCAGAGTAAACAAACTCCCTCAATACATGATCTCGAGTAGAAAACAACACAAAGCCATTTATTTGGCACAGTTAAAAATCAGCTGGCAGGCAAATAATTTTTTTTTAAAGTATTTTAAGTAGACTGCCCATCAAATAAGCATAATTATAATCAAAATTCTTACAACGTTCACAAAATTCCTAAAGGCAATCAGCTCCACTCAAATTAGTAACTTGGATAAATCACCATTAATTAGCTAATATAAGCCAGCAGGTGATTTTGAGCCCAGAGAGATTCCCTGGTTATTTAAATTATGTATACTACACTACACCAAAGATAGAGAAAGTGAAAGGCACAAATCTGGTTAAAAAAAAAAAAGAAGACACAAAACCCAAAACTGTTTAGGGATGATGCTCAGCTAAAATCTTCTCCAACTCCCACATCCTACCCAAAGGAATACAAGGCGGCTTTGACCCTCAGCTCAGATAATATAATCCAGGAAAGTTCTGTGTAGTTTCTATTTCAACACTGAAATGCATGCAGGAAACAAAATGTGCATTGGAAGCTTGCTTTCAGTTTGTTCTGAAGATACTGTGATTGCTAGAAGATGGACATAGCAGTGACTGTGTTTTATAAAAATGTATCCTTGAAGCCTCAAGGATAACCTTGTCAGCATACACATTAGTCACAAAAACAGAGGGCAGTTCTTTTTTGGAAGCTTCAGGTAGGCACTTCCTATAAATAAATATAATAAAAATAACATCACTTTAAGAGATTAATGTCCGATCTTCTGTGGCCAATGCTGTCACCCTCAGTTGTGGACAATAACTATTGGGAACCAAACTGAACACACCATTACATTAGTCCAGCAGAAGAAAATTAGAATTTTTTTAAATACTGGTACAAATAACTTAATGAGATCCAGATTCTTTTAAAAATCTAACCCAAATCCACATGCAAATCTGTTGGCCTGCAATAATTTCTGTTTGCATGGTGTGTTACCCTAAAAATCCCAGAGATTGCCATAAAGTTTTGTCGTGAAGTGTTGCCACCCATAAGACTTATGCTTGGTGATCTTGCAAAGTCAAGGGTCAACTATATTTTACAGTCTTTGATTGAAGCTAATGACATAGTGTGGGAGGAAACAGCAAGATCAATACAAGTATTTGTATTTCTCCCCATGACAGCATCTCTGAAGGTCTGGGCTGTGATGCAGTAACAGTACTTTAACGGATGAGAAATCCTGCCAGGTTTTACCGAATGATGTGCAGGTCTGGTAGTAATATTTAATCCCAGTGCGTGCTCTTGGATCATCCATGCTTTTCCCATTTGTCAGCCCAGGGTAACGCTCTGTGTACACAGAACTAAGGTTGCCGATCACATTGCTTTACTGCCTCTGTGTCTGGAAGACTCGTCGCTGGCATGTAGTGTGTGCTGGATGATGTATTTTGATGAACTTATTTTCATACATTTATTCAGGTTTCTAGTCTATCACTTTTTTATGAAAAATGCATTATATTATCCAATAATCGTTCAGTATTTCCATTCAAAGACAAGTTTCTGTCAGTAGAGTCTCTTCAATACCAGAAAGAATAGCATAGGAAAAAGGTTTTTTCGTTGCCATGTTATAACCCAAACCCTGAAATCCTTAGCATTTTGCTTGAACAGAGAACATACAAAGCCTGTGCTGGCTTAAATCCTCCCTGCTTCCGCAATAGACACTTAGGAAGTGGTCTTATGCCTCGTAAATGAGGAATCAAGGCAGCTCCCGAGTTATGTGAACAGTGTAGCACTGTCGAGCCTCAAGATGTATTGCAAACTACTTATTGTTTTAAAGAGGTTTTCTCAACCTTTGCTCTAGGCTTTCACTCTTCTACTGAAAAAGAGCTAGGGCGTAAGCAATGATTTCAGAATGTATCTTCAGTCAAATGCAAAATATGTAAAAACAGTAACAACCATAACTAATTCATCAGGTAAAATTAATTCCATGTATACACACAAGTAGTATCACTAGTTTTTTTTTTTTTTAAATGTGTCCTGCATTGTGTTTTAAACTACTTTAAAAATTCTTTTGTTCTGGGCATGGTGTAAAGTATGCAACTGTTCAGGGGGAAAAAATGCAGACTTGTTGCTCGACACATGCAACAGTGCCCTTTGATATCTTTTTTTGGACTCTGTAATAATGCTGTGACTACTGCTGTTCACAAATATTTTATTTATAAAAACTGTCTTCCCACAGGGCTGCTGTAGATGATCTGCAAGCTGAAGACTAGCCTGTAAACTCTGCTCACTCTAGGAGCTGGTGCTTCTGTTTTTCAATATCAGTGCTTGGGTTGGGGTTTTTAGTAACTAGCAATGTGCTCCCGATTTTGGTATACAGACCAAGGGATCTAGCTCTTGAGCAAAGCGATGAGATAATAGTTTAATGTCTAGTCTTTCTGTGACAATGCTGTTATGCTCTGGTGTTGATAAAAACTGTAGAAAAACAGTATGAATGCCTTTAAGTTTGCACAACGGGTAGGATTAGTGTTATTTTTGCAAGTAAAAATAGTCATTTGATATTTTGGAAAGGTCAGCGCTCGTGAACTATCATTTGTTTGTATCTTCTGAATAGAAGCCAAATTGGTGTTGCTGCTCAGAAAATGTCAGGTTTCATGGAATGAGTTTTAGTGGCCAAAACCATGAAATTTAGAGAGCGATTAAAACCCTGGGATAGTGTTTAGAAGTAAGTTAAGTTGGATTTCATACAGTGAACAACTGGAAGTGTTCCTGTGTAGGTGTTTTTTAATGTTAACCCTTCTCTAATGTCCACAGTTAGAGATCACACTTTTCTAATGGTAACGTGATACACTGAAACAGTGACTGTAGTGAGCTACGTCAAAGGCCCATCTAGTCTGGTATCTGCCTAGCAGTGGCTGATAGATGAAGAAAAAATATAAGAATAGGAAATTTTGTCTGATATTCCCTCCTCTCATTGAATTTCACAGCAAAAAGATAGGTTCCTTGAATCTGTCCTTAGCCCATTGTGTTGCAGTTTCAGTTGTTGCCTCTCAACTTTTGCTCCATGAGAAATAGTGAGATATCGTTTCCCACTCCTTTTCTTCACGGTGCTCATGAACAAACATACATCTCTTTATATCCTACCATCCGTCATCGTTCTATCAAGCTGAAGCTTGCAATCTCCCTGTGCATAAAAGACTGTTTTCCACTTGTGCATTAATTTGCATTTATCAACACTGAATTTTATTTGATGCTTTATTGCCCAGTCACAGAATCTTTTTGAAGTTCTTTAAAGTTTTGAGTTTGATTACCCTGTGTAATTTTGTGTCAGCAGTGCATTCTGTCATTTGGCTGTTCACTGACATTTTGTGTTCTCTCTTTTAGTGTTTAACTGAACAAATTCTGCCTTAGATCCCTGTCGAATTCACTACTGATCTGTCTTCATAGTGAAAATCAGTCCATCTATTCGTACCTTTATTTCCTACCCTTAACTAGTTATTAATCCAGAGAAGATATCTGAAGCATTCTGTGAATCTAATCAACCAGGTAATATTCATCCAGATCCTCATGCTTTCCTCAAAAGAACGATAATCTCATGAGACCTCTACAAAAGCTATTTTGATTTCTATTCCTCGTTATAACATTTTACTTCACTTATCTATCGTTACATCCTTTATTAGAGTTGTAGCTAATTTGCCTACTATGGAAGTCAGATTTTTACAGCTCTCTCATCCCATGGAACATTCTTGGTTTTAATTAATGTCTTGTTTAGTGCTTCATATTATTCTGGTGTTGAGGCTGATTTAAGCAGTACCTAAATATAATTGTCCTTTAAACCTCTTGAACAAATGCCACTTTCTTGCCTAATTAATTTCTCGGTTTGTTCTAATCCTTCTCCTCCACTGGTGTTTCAGTTTGGGATTGTTCCTCTCACTCTGACCTAGGAAATAAAGATGCTGGTGTAGATCTCTGCTGGAGGTCTTCCTTAGTGACCACCATCCCAAGAATACATTTTGCCTTTCTGCTGTTATCTTTTATTCCTTGAGTCCTCTTTTAACTCTTTTTTTTATTAAGATTTTTTTTCTGAAAAAAAAAATAAAAGAAGCATGCAATTATGCTTTTTTGACACTATTTTATTGTAAGGACAGAAATAGAAATAGGAAAATAATGGAATCTGTGGAGATGTGGTACCTGAAATCTGCACTCTGTTGTCTTTGAGCAAGCTTCGTAAAATAAAGCCATGGACTGAGCTTTTCTTTTTATGCCTATACCCTGAATCTTTCAGCTTTCTTATTTTAGAAAATTGTCTCCAATATCTTGGCATCATGAAAGTTAACATTAGAGTTCAGTTTAAAACCAGGTAGTCATCAGCTATTTGTAGGCACAGTGACGGTGTCAGGTGGGTGCTCTCGGGTTGTGAGTGAGCAGGTTCTGTGTCAGGGGCAAATGAGCAGGACGCAGAGTGATTGCCAAACGGCTGTGTTCTCCTCTGCTCTCCAAGGGAATTTCTGACAGCTATGTCCAGCTACAGAGGCCCTGATTCTGCTTTAATTAAGAGTTACATGTTAGAGGCATCTGTACCATCCTTCTTGCATGTTGAAAAGTCCAGGGGAGGCTTCCACAGTAATCAGTGGCAGAATACAACCTTATGTGTTCTAGTCACTTACTGTTTCTTCACTGTATTGTCTTAGTCACTAGTTGTTTGAAAAAAATTGCTGTATCGTGCACGACCATTTCCACTTTCTGCCTTCATCCTTTTTTTCACATTTTTGCTGTCTTCAGGGTTTTCTTCCATTGTTTCCCTGCATTTCTTTCCTCCGAGGTACTTCACTCTTCACTCCTACCAGTTAAATAATCAGAGATGAAGTCTGGCTTGATAGCAAAATGTCATTATTTGAATTTAGAGATAACATCCTAATCAAATTGAGAGCGGAAGAAGCAGCTTCCTCCTCGAGGGACATTGCTTTAAGTTGTCTGCCAACTTAGGCAAATCCCACTGCATTAGTTATTGATTAGCCAGTGGAGGAAAAATTTTAACCTCTTTGGGGAAACAAATGGAGGAAACAGTTCAGTGAAACTATCCTAGAAATCTTTGGGTACTTGAGAGATAGGGAGAGAGAGAAAGAATTTGGAATGCATAAATGTATGAAACAGTAGAAAGCATCAGCACTCACAGAGCAAAAGATTTTTATCTTCTAAGCATCCTGCCTGGTCACCCCAAAAGGGAGGCAGGGATTTGAAAAAAATTAAAAATTCAACTTATGATCCTTTACTCTTTTTTTTTTTTTTTTTTTTTTTTTTTTTTTTTTGCTGATCTTCTGTTTGAAAAGGAGTCCTGAAAGGTTCTAGGCTTGCCAACTTGTTTTGAAAATTTCAAATGTGGTGTATGCTCTGTGGTATGTTGTGTGAGCTTTTCAAAGTTGTCTTTAAAGCAGGCATATTACATTTATACCAAATTATATTTTCTCACAAGTGTATGATGTGCACTGGAATTAAGATGTCATGATTTGTTTAAATGTTTGAAAAAATTTAAAGAACGAAAAATGATTAAAAATTCATGTCCTTTTTTCAACAGCCTAGCTTTTAATCTTTTACTTTACAATGTCCTAAGCTTGCCAGTTTTTCTATTTATTTTCTTTACATAGTCAAGACCTACATTTAAAAGAACAATGAATAAAAGCATGTAAGTAAAAATGTAACCTTAGATTGAGATTCTGTAACCTTTTGGTGTTAAGGCCTCGTCTGCAGATGTAAGTACCTCTCTGCTTTCAAGTTAGTTAAGTAGCATCATAATGCAATATTTAAAAAAAAAAAAAATCCAGACAGATATCCTTTTGCTGGTGTAAGCTCTGCATGCAATTACATACTTAGTGCATGTTCCAAATTCCACCATAGTTAGCAGGGTGCATACATACACACACAGATGAATAACACCAAGTTAGAAGACCTTTTAAATTAAAGGATAATGTTGACACAATAACAGACTTTTTTTTTTTGTGAACTGGCTCATTGGTAGGTTTGGGTCAGGAATTAAAGGTGGTGAAATTTTGAAGAAACCCTAAAAATAAAGCATTAGGGACTTCTGTTAAGGTAGGGTGTAATACTTCCATGAACAAGATTATTTTATATGAGTGCTACAGTTGGACTGTGATCCTGAAAGTTCAGAGGGTATTGATTCAAGCTTGTAAAATGGAAAACTGAAAAATCTTGATTCTCAAGCACTCCTTGATGCCTGATTCAGTGATTCCGTTTTGGGAGAACAGCTTACTGTTCCCTTCATAGCTCCCTTATATTCAAGATGGTTCTTTATGGTCTGTTTTAAGACTATTGAGGATCTAGTTAGTGTGTTTTTTAATTTCTCTCACACACACACACCCCCTTTTTTTTTTATATATAGCATCTTTAGAAGTGAGGTTCAACCATAATGTCAGTATTGGTGGGGAGAGATCGAATACAAATATACCTTTAAGATTTTTAATTATCTTGGTGACTCGAGTGCAAGGTAGAAACCTCAAACTAACACTTTACAGAAAATATCTAGCTGTACAAAAAATGTTTCATTTGAGTCACCATGTTTCAGTTGCCGCTAATAGAAGATTTCAGCTCAGATTATTAAAATCAAGAGCATTTAGTGCCGGTCTACCCAGGGGTTAATGAAGAGATTTGTGAAGTTTTACAAACTCAGGATTCCGTCCAGACCTGGACCCCTAATTTGGCAGTGACGCAGCTCACACTGAATTGTTGTTTACCCTTGCTTTCAGAGAATAGATATTTCCTCAGCGAATGTACTATATATAAAGTAATTAATTAGCATTGTCTTAATCAATTCAGTTGTCCATAAGCAGATTCAGAACTCTTCAAAGTAAATGTCTCACATTTCATAATTCAAGCTACTCTACTAAAATTACTTTTAAAATGCCAGTAGCTGTAGTCTTTATTTATTTGTAAATCCTCTGTGTGTGTGTAATTAAACTTGAGAATAAGTTATAATAAAATACTCTGTTTTGTTACAGCATTACTTAAAAGCTCCCAGGGAACTGAGTTGTAAACATTGCTCCCTGTGACATGTTTTTCCTATAAAATAGGAAAACCAATTTCATACTAAACTTGCTTTTTCATATAATTATTAGTTGTGAAGCTTTTTTGCCATTGCAAACAGTAATATGAGCGCAACTACATCAAAAAGTTGTGTGTTTGAGAAGTCTGTTCTATTAAAAGATGAGTTTTACTTAGCCCTCTCTAAACTAACAATGTCCTAGAAGACTGCAGAATGATTCCCCTTTCTGATTTCACTTAGCTGTCTAGAATAATGAGTAGTAAGAAAGACTGACCAAAATGCAGAATTTATTTAGCTACTGTGCAGATGTATCTCCATGGATGTCGTCGTTCTGGTCTGAATCAGGGGACGTGATCAATAACACAAATACATCAAAATGTGACATTCAGTTGTGCTTCGAATCCGTCTCGGTCTGTGCAAGTCACTTGCGTGTTGCTGGCATTTGGTGGTGTCTAATCTGATCTTTCTCCTTCAGAACTAAACAGAATTAATCCTTGTGGAACTTTCCCACTGAGAGGGCTGGTGCTGGAATTGTGTTATTCCACAAGTGCCCACTTTGGGGAAAGGTTCAAACTGTGTTAAAGTTTCACTATTAGACTAGTTGTGGACTCCATCCATCTCATTGAGGTGCGACAGCCATTTTTGGTAGAGTCAGATGGTGATGAGCAGTCCAAAGGAACAACTTGTCTTGTGTCTTCTGTGTGCTGATAAAAGGAAATCTGACCCCACTGCCTCACCAGCCACTTTGGTTCCGTGGCTTGGCTTGAATTTATACTGTGCCAAATCTCTAAGAGTAGCTTCTAATTAGAAATTCCTTGCAGTAAGTCTTTGAATATGCTGCCTTGTACCAATTTAAGAAGACATTTTGGGAGAAGTAGTACTCGGCTGCAAATGGTGTATGCAGAATGAAGGCCTTTCATGTCAGTCGAAAACAGAATATTCCTTTTTTGAAGAGGTATGGCTTATCTCATTTGCACTCAGGAAGGAGTAAAACCATACAGAATTAAATACCAACAATAATGGTATAATTAGTGTACATATCAATAAGGTGCACGAATGAGTACATAGATTTGGATGAGTATTAGAAAACTAATCATTGTAAAAGTCATTTTATTTGCATATTAAACAATTACATTAATGCAGAATACTACTGTTAAAACAAATGTATAAAGTTCTTAACCAGAATACACAAAAACTGATGTTGTCTTTGTTTTCTGTTCTTTCAAGTAGACAAACTTGCAGAACAATTCAAAATATTTAATTTAATTACTATTAAAATTGAAGTCAGTGACTAGAAAGGGCATCTAGTGAAAATGTGCATTACAGCTTACCCTAAAGGAAGAAATATTGGGCTGATGAAAGCAACCTATAGAGATGGTGAAATAACAGCCAAGTGCTGGCATTTTAGGAATGTCTGTTCATAGATGTGCAAGTTTTATTTCACATTGTCCTCACCCCTCTCAATAAGAATGACTGATAGCTTCACTTTGTGATTTCCCAGCTTTTAAGAGCCTATTTTTATTTATTTTTTATGACCAACCTTACACTGGTTAAATGTAATTTTTTCTTTATGTAACATAAAAAAGAGCACATCTGCAGTATGCTGTCCCATGAATTAACAAGAATGACTGGACATAAGACAAGAAATCCTTTAAAAACATATGTTCACATTAAATATCTGGGCTATCTCAGTAAAGGAGGTCTTATGGGGTCATTTTTGATGCAGTGCGAGTAAACCATTTCTGCTCTCCTGAAATAGTTTCTTTCAGGTTTATATTGAGCTTGTATAAAGGCACATTACATAAATAAGGGCTTAGTTTGTACATTAGTTTTTTACATCTTGGATTCTTACTAAATCCTTGTTTTTACCAACTTGATGCTTAAGAGATATTGATTTCTGCTGCATGTGTCTGTGGTGTTTATTTTTATATGTCTGGGATTAAAAACAAAATTAACACGCATAATCAATTTTCTTAGCATTAAAAAGGGCGCTTTGGTACTTTTGGTTGCATTCTTGTGAAGAAAAAGGGGAGTAGAAGAGATGTGATAATAAAGGGATTGATTTATTCAATTGCTGGGTATAAAAACATTAGCCCTGGGAAAGAGCCTTCCTCTAAGAGCTTTAGCTGCCCAGTCTCACTTGTGTGGCACAAAATAATTTGCATTTTTAGAGAAATTTCATGTCTTCTGTGAGCTCTAGTGAAACATGAATAAATTGCTTTCTTTACCTCTTTTTTCTGATTTTATAAAGCTGAAACCATTAGGGGCTGTGTCAAACAGTAATGAAAGAAAGGCAACAACTGAGATGATGGAAACCCTGGATTAGATTTCTTAGTAGTCCAAGCCCAGCTGTCATGGCCTGCGTGTCAAGTTAGTGCTCTTTGGGGAGGCCCGGCAGTACATGTGAATATTTTTTTAACTGCTGTGCTACAACAGGTCTCTCAAGCAGCTAGGAATTAAACAGAGAAGCAAAGATTTAAGAATTAAATAGAGCCACAGCAAGCAGTTCACCAAAAAGATTTGCAGTCAGGCAAGTGAACTTTTCCAAGCTGGTTCGCCCCCTGCCATCTGCCTGGCAGGCTTGTGTGACCCTCCGTGCTCACTTTGTGCACGCTGGGTTTATGTGGTCGCTGAAGATGTGTGTAATTCCAGCGTGGATTTTAAGAGGAAGGCTGCACAGTTGTTGTTTTTATCAGGAAGACCTGCTTTCCTATCAAAGCACCAAACATCCATCTGAGCACAGTCTGGTGTTACATTATCAAAATTAGTGCTACCCAGAGTCCTCTACCTAATGCTTGGAATTTATCCAGCTTCCAAAGAGACCCTCACTTCCTCCCATGAAGGGGATGATGGCGCAGTCAAGAGGTCCCCGGATCTGTAGTAGATTCAGATGGCTGAAATCATCTTAAGTTCCACATTCACTTTGTGAATTTGGGGAAACTGTGATATTTTCAAACCTACATTAATTTCAAAACAGATTTCCTGGATTGTGAGAGCAGTTAAAAAAAAATTCCACCAGAATCCCTCTCAGACTTGTGCCCTGGGGAAAAATTAATTCCTTATTCCTCAGCTGGTGACTTCGAATGATGTTCCACCTCTGAGGAGGGCATTTCAAACTGGGAGCAGCTGTAACTGGAATGGTGTCTGCCTCCACTTCCACTGCTGCCCTTTGTGAGGGACCGGACTGAGAATCTAACCTTCCCTCAGCAGTGTAACCTACAGCAGCAACACAGAAATAAACGTTTCCTTTTCTCCCCTGGCATCGTGGCTGGGGAAAAGGTCCCAAAGAAATCAGATCACGCATCGCCGCTCTCCTTCCCTCAGGCCCTGAAGTCCCTGTGTCCCCCAGCCTCATTCAGTCTCTGCCTCACCGTATCCTGCGGTGGGTCTCAGCCTCGTCACTGCCATCGAGGAGTGGAGTGGCAGGGTGACATCTTTTATTTAATGGAGACATTTGTTTGCCTGGTGGGTGTTTCTAAGCTCTGCTGTTTCTAGAGCAAAACAATGTGATTGGTATGGCATAATTCAAAGTGAATTTACAATCACTGAAGGCAAGTGTTTTCTAAAAAGACCTGTTTTGAAGCAATTTGGCAAAGCTGACATTACCATGCTGACTTCAGTGAAGCTGCGCTGGTTGCATCACTTGAGGATTGGGCCCAGACTAGCCAGAGCATTTATTTTTAAATTCTAGCTTCTACTGGCATGTTCTTAAAAATCTCTGGAGCTCTATAACTTTCTAAAGTAGCTCACAAGTCTTATGCTGACTGCTAATAAAACAGAAAATCTATTTCCATTTTTCAGTGTAATCTTTTTTTCATGTGAATCTATTTCTCATCAAAAGAGGCGGATGACTGGCCTGAAAGCTGGAGTTCTCTACTCAACTGTAAAGATGGAGGAAGACAAGTAGTGGCCTTTCAAGTTGTCCCATGTTGTCTGGGAGAACATGGCCATAAATGCAAAAACTAAGGGAGAAACGCAGCACTCAGTGTTGCTCTGACAAACAAATGTATTGTTCCCAATGCCTGGTGAAGAGAACTGAGTGATCTCACTCTGTTGGTAAAATCAGTGAGGAAAGCTAAGACAAGCTTCTCCAAAGTGTCCATGGGAGAGGTATCTCAAATAGTGTTATATCCGTGTCATCACATGTGAATGCAAGGACCCTGCATTCACGTAAACCTGGACCTTAATTTCCAGCAGCTGTTTTTTGATGGGGGTTTTAAGAGAGAAGTAGGAGCACTTCGCATCAATCTTAGAGGACTTCAGCTGCTATAGAAAACTGTATTCTCCCCAGAAAACCTCAGTCACAGGAAAACTGATACTTCCATAAGGGATTCTGTACGTTCTTTTTAAAGAAAATAATCTTCCAGGTGCTTCCCCTGCATCTCCTTAGCCGTAGAGAATGCACTCATGTCTAAGATGCATTAGAACATGTAAAGCTAAAGTCAGATAAGGAGAAAAAAAATCTCCCTGGCATCCCTTCTTTTGTGGCAGATGCATTGCTGAATTTTCTCTGCTTCACTGGCTTCAGCTTCTGTACCCAGAAGATACCTTTGGCTGAGCTCTTGGAAGACAGTTTCCTGGGCAAAAAAATTACTTTATAGAGGCCTCAGATGATAAACAGTTTGTGAGCCACCAGGCAGAGCAGTCACTGGAGATGCTGAAATAAAGTCTCAACCCTGAAGAAGTACTCTTATGTGTAATTCCAGAAGAGTAGGTAAGCCTTCAGAGGCCAGAAAACAGCAGAGCCCAACTAGACCATAAAGAATGAGATCTGCAGAACAAGAAACTCTCAACAAAATTACATACACTTGTGTCAAAATACAGAGATAAAAGCAAAAAGACCTAAAATCAGAGATACTTCTAATCAGAGCAAACTGATAGTATATTTGAACCTCAGTATGCTAATGGCATATAATTAAGCAAGAGGAAGTGTTTAAGTAATGTGAGCTTTCCAGCTTTCCTCCCGTTGGGACACCTTTGAGGGACCTGAATTTCAGAGAAAGGGGTGGTAAGCACTCTCTGCCAGCCAGATCCTTTGAAGGCACATCAAGCTGCATATTCAGAAATGAATATCACACAGTACCAGTGATTTAAATACTGGGCTCGTCTCTTCAGTGACATGTTTTTGCTCAATGGGTAGAAGATGGTGTTTACAAAATGCAGTTAAGAAGTGTCCTGCTATCCTGTCTTGCAGTTTTTAATTGAGCCTTTGTAACAAGTATTTAACAGACTTAATGCAGTATGTCTGAGGAAAGAGTAAGATATCCGGGTTTATATGTAGCCATGCAAGAAGGTTGCATAAAGTGCATAAAGTATGTTCTCAAGCAGAGTATTTAGAAGTTTTACAGGATAAGGACTGTAATTATTTGAGGGAAGATGGCAAGAATTTTTCATTATACTGACTTGGGCATGAATTGGTCTTAGAATCATTGCTATGTCTGAAATCTGTGTTTTCACATCTACTGTACTGTAATTGTTTACTGAGTGCCTGCTACACCTTGCTTTGCTTTAAAAATGAATGTAGTGATGATAATTCTGCACACTAATTAGGAAAAAAATATTCTGCTTTTGTTGTAATTATTCTGCTGTCCTAAATATCAGTCCACTTACTGCCTCTTTGCCCTTTTCAATGAGATTAGATTTTATTCATAAGTCTAAAGATATGTGTTAAAGACTTCTGTGCCTACATCATTAAGATATACACATTTTTGTAAAAGCCTATAGGAACACCTTTAAAAATGCTGGTAAAAGTTCTCCAGGACTATGAAGCACCACTTCTGTAAACAAAATAAGGATTTCCTTTATAAGGATTTCTAAGTAGCTTTTGGGCTCAGTCTTTAGTAGTGGCTCACAGTTCTCAGCAGAGATAGAGGCAGTGGAAGTGTTTTTATACTGCTTGTGTGTTCTCTCCTCACCAGCTCCTCAGGGTAGCCAAGGGTGAGTTTGGCTTCTAACACAAGAGCGAGCAGCCCCTCTTTGCTCAGAGCTTTGCTTTCTCAGGAAGTTCCCCTGGCATTCGTCCGGTCTTTCAGAGAGAGCAGGTAGGTTCCAACTGTGATCTTTTTCTGCATCTAGGTGGAGGGTGAAGGAAAAGAAATCTTTCTCTGGGCCTTTTGGGAATCCTCATGACTGTGTAGAATTTTCCAATGTATCTCCAACTTCCGGGTACACAAAAGTCACAGTGTCATATTTTGGCCATGAGAAAATCCCTTTTTTCTACCACAGTCAACATCCAACCTGATAGAGCTGTTGTTTAAAGATGATACTCAACAAATGGTTTGTACAAAAGATGCTGCTGTATTATTGTCACGGTTTAAACCCAGCCAGCAGCCAGAAACCATGTAGCTGCTCACTTTCCGCTGTGGGAGAGAATTGGAGGGGTAAAGGTGGCTCACGGGTTGAGATAAGAACAATTTCATAATTTAAATATAATAAAATATTATTATAATAATAGTAACTGACTATACAGATGAGTAACACGCAGTACAACTTCTCACCACCTGCTGATCAAGGCCCCGCCTGTTCCCAGCTAACGATCTCTGAGCAGAGTCTGCGGTCCAAAACCGCAACCCTGAAGAGAGCGCCAGCTTCCTGAATACCTCTCATTTCTATACTGAGTATGATCTGGGCTGGTATGGAATATCCCATTGGCCATTGCATTTGTCACTCTGGCTACGGTCCCTTCCAGCTTCGTGTGCACCTGCACACATTAGCATAACCTGGGAAGCTGGAAACATCCTTGGCTTAGTGTGAGCTTGCTTGGCAACAACTAAAACATCCCTGTTGTCACGTTATTCTCAGCACAAATCCAAAACATAGCTTCATAGTAGCTACTGTGAAGAAAATTAACTCTATCCTAGCCACAACCAGAACAACTGTATTGCCACAGGCTAGTGTCTAATTTTCACAATGAACACAACTGAAAAATGTAAGATCGAGAGAGATTTCTGTTGGTGTACAAATGGCTGACATAGGCCCAAACTATGTGAGAGAGGAAGATTAACTTGTCTGAGGACGGTTGAATATGGATAAGTACACAATGGCAGTTGTTAGGCAGGGAAGAGTTCATATTTCTGTTAGGTTTTCTCATCCAACCCAGAAAAACCTTGCACTTTCCTTACAGTGCCATAATCTGAGCAGGCTCTTTAAAAGCATATAAAATAAATTCTGCTTCTCATTCATAAACTTACCCATCTGTGTAACCTTTATTCAGAGAAACCTACCTGCTCAACTGCTTGCTGTAGTTCATTAAAGGCTCCCATTTGTACTCATGAAGACTCATTCATTGCCCTGAATAATATATAGGGTATACTGAAAAGAGAACCACCTCTCGCTTTTACAATCTAAATTAAACAACTTTGTTTAATAAAAGAAGCACTGTCTCATTTCTAACTAGGCCATAAGCCCTAAGGGTCTTGCCTGTGTGCATTTATTTATTTATTTTTACCAAATTGTCCTACCCGGATCGGAAGGCTAAGTGAACTGAGCTGGCTAAATTCTTTCTCTTTTTCTGCCTGCTTGGAAAGACTGAAGCAAGCATGCGCATGATTGTATTGAAGCAAATGCTCTTCCATGAACTTATTCTAAAATGCAATTGATGATCTCCCGTCCTTTTCTCGGTGCCACCTTCTAACCTTTCTAATCTGGAGAGTTCATCTCCTTTATATGTGGCTCTTACAAACGCCCGTGATTAATAACTGCTGTGATTCATTAGCCTGTGCTGTTGGTATTGTTTCCCCAATGGGAGCATTTGCCATCTAGGGATAGTCCATGATTACTCTGCCTCCTGGAACAGTAAGATGCTTTCAATCTAATGCTCTGTCCATGTTTTAGCATAAAATAATATTAAGGCGTCCACATAATGGAACCGTCTGAAGATCCATTTTATTAAGCACTGAAAGAAAATGTGTGTGGTTTTGTATGTGCAAGGGAAACATAATCAGCAAATCTGTTTCACCAGAAACAATTTCAGTAAGCGTTTCATGTAAAGATGCAGCTATTTTGAGGCACAGTTCTTTGGATCTGAGGCTGGAAAAATACTCTATAGCCAATATCTTACCTGGTATAATTAACTTACTCAAATTATATACAGCCTATTCAAAATAGGAAAAACAGGAAACAGATGTAGGTTTATTGTATTTATTCCATTTTGCAGGTATTTATTTTAAATGCAATCTACCTTCAAGTACAAAGCTGTAGTGCTCTTAAAAGATTACTCTTCCAAGTTACTTCCTATACCTTAACAGAGCATGTAACCTTTTTACATGATACCATCAACTTTTTGACAGTGCAGGGCCAGCACAGCTAATGGAATAATAGCCTGCAGGGTCCAGCTAAATGATATACGAATATAATCAACCTTTGTGATGACTATTCAAAAGTAATCCCTTTAGCTTTCAACTGCAACATATATTTCAGCCAGGCAAAGCCATATGAAGAAAATCTCTGCAGACTCCACTGATACAATATGGCCTTCATATCCCACCGTATGTTTGCTGCTCACAGTGAGTTTTAAATTTAAGGTAATGGCTACTGTATATTCATGTGAGAAAAGAACAATACCTTTGATTTGTTGGAGAAATGTTACATTAGCTACCAAGGGCCCTATTCAGTAAACTTTGACACAACCCTTATATATAGTTTACTGCTTACTCTAAATGGAATAGGCCTGATAAAAATGCTTTGCATGCCCAAATTGTACAAATTCATTAATCTTTATATTCATAAAACCTCCAAGTACTACTGCCTCCATTCCAAGTGAACCTGCTCAGGATACATGGCTAAACATGTAGGCCCAATCTGCTTTTAAAAAAGCATTGCATCAATTTTCATTTATCAAGACGGAGAAAAAGTAGGAGGATCTTTTACAAGTGTGGGACGTGCATGTTGTTGGCACTCGTATTATTTGCTGCTGTATCTTTATTGCTATTCCCTTACATCATTCTACAGATTATATAATTGAAAACAGCTGCATGACCTTTAAAAATCAAAGAAATTTTTGAAATTACAATAGTGGGTTACGTGTCATGAGCTGCATTTTGCCAACGTGATAATTTAACATACCCTGCCAAGTTGTGGGGAGGGGAGAAGGAATATAGTGCGATAGTCTTGCTTTGCCTTTTGTGTCAAAAATACAGTATTGGCTAATAGTGAGTCTGAGTACGTGGAACGGGTTGTATTGAAGGAAAATAGATGTAATGGAAACACTGCATTGCCTTATATTACTATGTACAATATAGTAAGAGTGCACTCACATTAACAAATGTGGTCTTGTTTGCATGTGTGTGCCTAAATACATGTAAAACCATAACAGCACTGTTGTGGTCTTTTGTTGGAGGTGTTGTATTATAGGATTTTATGCCACTTAAGCAATTGAGCTATAGTGGAAATGTAGGAGAGGGTACAGACTTTTCTCCCATTTGTTTGCCATGTTACCTCTTGAGCCCACAGAAAATTAGGGCATCCTCAGCATCCTGCAGCAGGGAGTTCCCAGGATGAGTTGTCAAGGCACGAAGAGCCCCTTCCTCTGTCTCCAAGCCCAGCATCTGCTGCTTTCGGTATATCCTACCTCTTTCTTTTATGGAAAGAGACAGTGAAAAATGGTTTTTGGGTCACCTTCTGCATACTACTCTCATTCTTACTTTCCTTGTCATCTTCTCAAAATATTCTTTTTTTTTTTCCAAACAGTTTCGGCTCCCCCAAACAATAGTCCTCTTATGATTCTTAATCAGTTCCTGGAGCTTTTCCATGGAGTTCTTGTTTAATAAAGCCCAACAGCCTCTGAACAATGCAAAACTTGGATTTGAATGCTTTCCCGTTGCATGGGCATGCAAGCTCAGGAACATGGATGTTGCCTGTTTCATTTTCTTTATAATCTTTTGAGAGAATGGTGCCTAAAAATCCTGTCTTCTCTGGAGTTAGGGATCATTTTAGCTTTGGGTGTGGCTTTCCTTTTTTTGTATGACTTTTCACTAATTGTACTGCGTAAGGACTAGCAGCTCCACTTAGCATTCTTCCAGGAACATAATGAAACAATGAGATTTTTAGGAGTAACTACCTTTACATAGAGACATGTTAACAGCAAGAACAGAGATGCCAATTCTAGCTGTGCTGAAAATTTGACCAGGCAATTTTAATTATATTTTATCAACAGCAGTGATAATATGTCAGGAACATCCTATTATGATTAATTACATTTACATACTATTAATACATATTAATGTTTTTCTCTGCATTTTGTGCAACACAATAAGATAGAAGGAGAATGCTTGATGGTGTGATCTGAAGTGGTATAGATGTATTATCATTATGAATATGAGATGTTTTTATTGTTCCCAAATAGCAGAGGCCAAACAAGTGCCAGGAAAACGTTTATGGCTCAGTATTCCATCCGTTATTCTTGATATGCTTCATATTTGCTGGGAGGGTAGAACTGTTAATCAGACAATAATGGCTTGGTGTCCAAGTGTGAAGGCAAAAGGCCAAAAGGTGCACGAGAAACGCAATTTATGCAGTAATTCCCCATCTGTGCACATCTCCACTGCTTTTTGCATGTGTCAGTGTGTGTAAGATACACTGCTGTCAGAGACACACTTCTAGGTGTTACTTCCTTACAAATACATACATTACTACACATACCTAGTCACATTTTGGGCTTGGGTCACCCACCTGTCTTGCACCACTTTTTCAACAATGAGCTTCCACTGGAAAGAGCAATAACGCTACACTGGTGTAAAGCTGTGGTGGAACAAGGTTGTTCTGACCCTTGTTAGCACTTCTGAACTGCACGAGGCTCCCAGCTGCTCCCCAGCGTTTGAGTTCCTGAGCTAAACTGGGAAGTTATGGGCTGTGCAGCCACGAGCAGAGCCCCTTGCATTCAGTTAGGTTTTATTAGATTGTTTTCAGACATGGTCTGCTGGTAAAGGAATTTCCATGGATGAACTTTAGGCCTGGTTTCAGAAAATGTGACCTGGAAGAACTTTGTTATTCAACGTTGTTAAATACAGAGTAAACCACTAATGTGTGTGTTGCCCTCGTACAAAACGAGTCTTCATCTGATAGCTTATGCTATTTTTGAGACATTCTTCATAGGTTTACTTATCCTCTTCTTACTTGCAGACAACTATGGATGAAGTCCTAGTTAGCAATTATACTTCATAAAAGCCTATGATATGACAAAACATACATTTTGTCGTTGCCACCAGAACTGGTTTAATGTGTTTATTTTGGACATGAATTAAAGGATGCCATATAAGCACCATGGGTACTGCTGTGGCTGAAAGACAGAGTCCAGTTTGAGGCATCACAGTGCAAAGAGGTAGTGACAAATTGAGGAGGATCCAGCCAAGGACCATACAGAGGTCAGAAGACATGAGGCTTTTCTACTATTAATGAGGATGTTGTAAGTCTAAAGCACTAACACACTTTTTTTTTTTTTTAATAACAGAACTTGATAAAGAAACAAGTGCTTCAAAGCCCCTGTGAGCTTCTTCCAAAGACACCAGTTCTAGATCCTTCCTGGTACAGTATTTGCTCTTAATCCATAATCTTTATGCCAATATTCTGATTTTTGCAAAATGTCATTGGTATCAAAATTTAACCCGATTTTGACAGGGAGTTGCACATCATCTCTGTTTTACTTTGTCCAAATAACAGTATTTTTCCTGCTCATAAATGAACCAATTCACACTTCCTTCAGATCTTTTACTTGTGTTCCCAGTTTCAGAATTAAATTGCCTTTGATCATGTAATTGGTTTTAATTTACAGAAATAAGCCTTTGAGACAGAAACAAATTTATTAACCAGATGCTGAACCCAAATATAAAATATGTGGATATCAAAGTGTGTCTATAAACTTAAAACATTAACTATTTGTTATTTGCTGGTTTTCATTATAGAGGATGCCTGCTTACTTACAGAGAAGCTGATAGAAGTGTAACGAGTTCAGGAAGATCCTTGAAGAGTCATGCAACAAAGTAGGAATTTCGGTAGGAATCTTGTCATTTAAATGGGAGCACAGTGTTGCCGTATAAATATCTGAGAGCTCTAAGTTCTTTTATGACAGAAATGTGGCTTCCAAGTGTGTTACATGTTTTTATCAAAAATAGCTGGTGTCATTGAAATAAATACAAAAGCATAATATAGAACAGAAAGTTTGCACTTTGTGCCCCCAGTGCTTATTGTCTTCTAAAGTGTCAAGAATCTCCTGTTAAGATATTAAACATCCTTTGTGCCTACTGAATGGGAATCTGATACCTTGTAAGACCAGGTTCTAAATGTGTCTGGAGAGTTTTCTTTAAATCCCAGATTATTGTCTCTTTCAGAAAAAATAAACCGCAAGCTTGCTGCCTTATTCATAGGGCTATCAGTGATTTCAGCACCTGTGCTGAACAGGGTTCAACTGTAACTGGAATAGATCCAGGCTGGGTGGCACACTATGGTGCAATTTTCATCTAATCTATAACCCAGTTTGGACCCAAAACACAACTGAGTTTGTTTAAAATCTGGTTGAGCACACTCATGAAACTGTTGAGAGCCTCTACAATCAAATCATTTGAAATGCCGTTGACTGTCTCAAGTGCAACATCAATCTTTAGGCAGAGCTGAAACAACTACATTTAACAATGAAAGTGCATCTGGTAGATTACCTGTATGTCACATTTTCAAAATTGAACCCGAAATTCCCCTTTTAGCAAAGCCTGCATTCATTCACACAGTCAGGTAAACTAAAATTCTACCTAGATTATTTTGATAAATAAACTGAAGCACTGATTTTGGAGTGTGTGTGGAGAATTGTCTCCTGTTTTGAGCTGATTAAATTCTTGACAGTGGGTTCCCCACATGACCCACGTCAGTCTGACTCCTATGGTCTTCATGGTCCCCAGAGGGCATTTTCCAGCTACCATCACTGTTGGCCTGAAGAAGAGATAGAGGACAAAAGACAGCAGCTATAATTTTCAAAATGTATGTAAAAGCAGGATTTGGAACCTTAGAATTTTATTTAGGAAAATTGATGCAAGCTTTCACAATTTCATATATCAGAAAACGTGTTCTTTCAAACTACATAAACAAAGCTTTATGAATCCCAGCAGCCGACCATTCCTTTCTTTAAATGGAGGTTTCCAGATTCAGAGTTTGAAGCAAGGTCCATTAGATCTGTAATCAGTTTTTATGACAGTCTTTGAGCAAGCAATAGCTTTTGCCAGAGTAATAACTCAATTCACTGGTTTCCTTCAGGATTGCAGTTTGAGTAACTGGTTGGCATGAGATGATAGGATTTCTCCCTGTTAAGGCATGCTAAAAATGTATCATTAACTAGCTCTCATTAGACCATTCTTAATCAAGGTGCTGTGTATGTGCAATGTAAATACACATACCTCAATAATTTTATTCTTTTATGTAAAGGTCTTTATTGCCTGAACACCAAGCTTCTCACAACCATGTTCATTTAGAATGTTTTTACAAGGCTGAAAAGTTACACAGGAATGTTCCTCCATACAATTATGCACACGCATAAGCATACAAATCTCTTTACTGGGTGTTGAAAAGAGGTAAACCGTTTATGAAAACAAGAAAGGGGAACAGGATCATGAATTAAATATAAACAATAACAGTATCCAGTTTACCCCTTATATTTTAATGCTATTGATATGAAATATGAAAAAAATTATTGAAACAGCATAGCTTTGCAGATAACATCTGAAAATCACATTAATCTGCGAACTCTTCTATAGATAAGTATAGCAGGACTGCTTGTAAGGGATTGCTATTTTTAGATATTTGGGATTTCTTTTGTCAGAGTATTGTCAAAAGAAATGGAGTATTTGAATTTATCCTTCACAGTAAAAAAAAAAAAAAAAAAAAAAAAAAAAATAAAAAAAAAAAAAGTAAAATGTAAAATAACATAAAGCAAGGAGACATTCCAGAAAAAACAATTATCAATTTCTCAAGGGCAAGTTTCTGAATTCTTGAGGGTTTTGAACCTCACGTATGTTTCTGTGGCAACTGAACATTCTGTGTATGTCCCAAAAGTTATTATGCAGTTACATTAAATAGCATCCATGGTCATCACAGATTTGTGGCTAATCTGCACTCATTACTAAATTATAACTTTTGTATGCTTGTGAAAAAAAATGTCACAAATTAATCCTCTAGAGCATCAGCTCTCCTGTACTTTTTAATTATACTTTTTAGTCATAAAGTTTTTAATAAAAATAAGGGGACTTTTATCATCCTGTAATAACGTAAATGCAAGTTGTGTTCTTCAGAGTCAGGAAGCTTTGGGAGAAAATTATGTTTATTGCGCTAAATGTACCTGCCTCCCATCCCAGGAACCATTTGTCTGGCGAGTGACTGTCTGGCTGGCAGAATGCAGGCATTGTTCTGCTCCTTGTAGACTTTTTCAGCGGGAAAACGAAGGCTCTGCTTTCCCCTTCAAATTAATGGGAAAATAATGTTGTTCCATACATTAGCCTCCGGACAGGATGGTGGAATGAAGCTCTGAGCTGTTAGAAGCAGTCAGAGCTCTGTGGGTAAGGGGCAGGCCTGGGTGGGACACCGCAGGTGATCCAGCTGACAGCAAGGTGCTCACGGGTACTTGGCTGCAGCATCAGCCCAGTATTTCTTTAGAAGAAAAATCACCAATGCTTCTTCCAACATCACTTCTCTTTGGTGATCTCTTGCCAGACATAGTCCAGCTCATAAGATTTCCTGGGATCAGAGCTCAAATTAGGATAACGGCACTTTTGTCCTCTGTCTCTTTATGGGAAAGATGCTCTAATTTCTTTAAGTAGCTCCTCATATGGAACAGAATCAATCTCCACTCTGCCTGGTTCGTTATCATTGCAATCCTTCGGCCAAATTTTTCTAGAAAGCCTCTAATCCCCTGACCCTTAAGACTTTACAATTAGAAAGGAGGACTCCTGGGAGATTGTGAATTGCAGTTGTAAGTTTGTCTGGGCTCTGAGAAATTATAGGCATAGCTGACTTTAATGAAGTTAGGAAGGCGGGTAAACCCATTTAGCCTATAATGCCAGTCGTCTGTTTCAAAGCAAAGACTTGTCAAACATATTTATAGCAGATGAATCTCTGAATAGCTCTGAAGTGTAATATTGATGTCTCTAAAATCTGTCTTGTGAGCGCCTAAGGTCTGTGAGACTGGCAGTGCAGACTGCTTTCTGAATGGGATTTTAGTGGGTTGATACTCAGATGGTATTGACTAACAATTCATAGCAGAGGGGAAGGGTGTATCTCGGAAAAGATTCTGTTTATAATTATGAAATGTATGTTTTCTGACCATTAACAGGGTATATCTTGTTAATTATAGTGATATATAAGGTATTTCACCATTTACCTGTGACGCCATTTAGAAAATTAATGTTTGAGTCACAGAAAGGTCATTGCCATTCTGGAAGGAATCTATTCATCTCTAAATAGGCCATCTGAATATAGACTAAGAAATACACTATATATAATTACCTAGAAACAGATGGGATAAATAAGATTGATGGTAGGTGTTACTAAAACCACACTTCAGTTTCCTGCTAGGAAAAAGTAGAACATAACTGGAAGAAGCAATAATATACATGTAAAAACACAAGAAATATGTTAAAGCCTTAAGTAGTTACATGAAATTCAGCTATTACACATGAGGTGAGAACTCATCATCCTTCAGAAGTGGTGTACATCAAGGAGAGATTCAGTCAGGTATTTCTGAAGACAGCTCCTACAAAGAAGGGAATGAGGACAATTTGGGTTTTTTTTCAGAACTGTGTCTTGCTTGACAGCATAACTTCACAGTATCTCTATATTTGCCACACTTAGGCCTACAAGTAGATAGGATGTATGTGCTGCCTTTGAAGATAAACAAATAAACATGTTAATGAATGTTTCCATGCGTGAGTCTTCTTTTGACACAGGCATATTGCTGAAGAGGGATGCTGAGCCTGAAGGAACCCAGCAGCTACACTGGTAAAGCACATTGCCAGGAGCTTAACCTACGGAGATAAACTTCTCTTTCTAAAGATTTAAGGTTTAGATTTTTAAATTACAGAATAAAAGTCCAGAATGGCTGTTGGTCAAGTGAGCTCTCAGGCTCATTTAGCAGAGGAGGAGAACGAGAAAGAGGTGCGAGGGGCCTTTAATTGGAAGCTGTTTGATCTTAGCTCCTCTGTGGGATGGACAAAATGAGTCCCGGATTAGTACCCAGTTGCTGCAACGCTGCCTTGGAGGAATTAGTCTCACTAGGTTGGAAAGCAATTTAGTAACTAGAATCCCCTGTCCCTGTCCCTGCTGAATGAGTAGGATTGTTTCACCAAGGTGTTCATAACTGGCAGATGCAGCCTCCGATTTGGGAGATACATGTCCATACACAGAGGTATATCACCTTGGAAAGGTTGCCACCTCCCACACTGAGCTATGCTATCCCTGGCAACACTGCTCCCTGGTCTTCCTGGGCTGTTTCGGAAAACATTGCTCCACCTGGCCAGAAGTTCACTGTTTGTAATTGAAGTGGCTTTAATCTGGTCTTACCCACAGCCGTGCCTCTAAAACTGTCTTCAGAGAGCCCTCCCTGAAGCGTGGTGGTCACTGGTATTTGCTTTTGCTTTCTTTTGTAAGAGTTTTCTGCCTCTCGGCTCCTCGGCGTCAGTTGTCTGAGAAAATTAGATACTCTCCCTTTCCATGCAAATACCAGGAAATCAGTTTCCCTGGCATTGCTGTCTGCTTTCTGGGCAGACCAGGCTCATGCCAGGCTCACACTACAGATTAAAACAAAATTTATTTATGATCAGGGAAGTTCTGGATTACCTGGCTGCTGTCTCCAGGCCCCGCTCTCTCACAGCAGCCCCTTTAACTTTTCCATTCTGAATTGCAATGAGCTTTCATGTCTGCTGAGCCCCGATACTCTCAGAGGAGCTCTGTGGTATTAGAATATTTTGATGAATTAGAGCCTTTGCTTTTACTTCGCCTCTCCCAGCCTCTGTTCTGGGAGAGCGGTGTCACCGACGCATTCCCATTCTGCAGTGCATTTGGCAGAAATGGCTAAACAGGTGCTCGAGATGGGGCCGGTAAAGCAGAGGGGGTGAGGATTCATGGCACTTTGGATCCTTCCGGTCATGCTGCAATCCAGCGCTAACGTGCCCTGTTCACATGGGGGCAGGGAGGGCTGTGTGTGGCCCCTCCAGCAATAAAAGATCATGTGCAGAGAGCCAGCAGCAAGTAGACACCCGCGCAGGTTTGTAAAATAGAACTGCTCCTGTGCCGGTTGTTTGGAGGCTCTGATGGCAGGCAGCAACTCCCTGATGTGGTAAAGGTTTGGGTTTTTTTTAAATGATGGCTTTAGGTTGTCCCTGCCACGCCACCACAGCTTGGGGCTCTGCAAAAGCCATACAGTCAGCACTGGCACTGCGTACTCTGAATAACTAACGGGGAACGCTGCGGACAGGTCTTACTGAAGTTCTCGTTACCCAGAGAGCTGATAACCCTCGTGTGAAACCAGCCTGGACCATGACAGCTCCGCCTCCTGAGACGCAAAGGTGGCTCTGGCAGGGGCAGGAAAGATGTCCAGGATCAGAGTGGGTATTTTAAGTGTAGTAGGAGCCAGTTAGGCTGTCAGATGTTAGGACTAGGAACAGTCTTTTAAATAACTTGTGTGCTCCAGGCTGGGCACAGCAGCTGGGGAGCAGGAGTGCTGTTCTGGCACAAGCCGTGCACGTGCACACACAAAACCGCCTTGGAGCAGGCGATGTTCAATCGATGCTGCTGGTTGGAGGCACTCATGTAAGTCATGTTCTAGGATTTTCCCTCCTTCTTCCTGATTAGAAAATTGCAGGATAGTGGAACCTGCGAAGAAAATGACTTTCTGAAACCATCTGTGTCAGGAAGCTTGGCGGTTTATGCCAGGTAAATAAAAAACAGACTGTGAAGGTGAGCGAAGTAAAAGAATAAAAAACCTAAACTAATATATTTGCAAAAAGTATGCTTGCCTTAGTCACCCCTCTGTTTCTCCTAGATCCCACATCACGCTGTGGGGAGCTGCAGTATTTCCATCAGTGAGGCAATGCACTTTCCCTTGAAAGCCGCTGGTTCTAATATCACCATCAGATAGTGTGATTCATTTCTGCAGTCCCTCTTGTACATTTCTTAATATCAGACATGAGCGAAATATCTTCAGGACTGTGAGTGAGAGTGGAGTTAACTGGGTTTTTTTCAAAGGAAAAAGATGCTGGGAATATATAGTGGTCTTCATCAGCTGCAAGAGCATGGGAAAGCAAGGCCAGGCTCCTGGGCTGCACACGATGAGCCTGTCCTGGTATCAACTAAGTGAGACCAGCGCGTGTACATAGTCTGCTTTAAATATACTCGTCATATGCGTTGTCTAAAATCATTGTGTAGGTCAAGAAGATCTCTGGTCTCTCCTGAGATCTGTGTTCAATTAAGACCTTTTACTGAAGTCCCTTTTTCCTTTGGCTTCAGAGCCTTTGGAGTTTGTTCAGGGTGTGTGTTAAAGCTCTTTTCTGCGATGGAAACTGCAATTCTCAGGTCATCTCTTCAATTCTGAAGCAGAGGTTTCAAAGCCTCCCCAGATGTTGTAAGCTGAAGGAAAAATCTGCATGTGGTGCCCCTGAATTATGTGTCTTCCCACCTTTGCTTCCTGATGGTCGTAGTCAGGCCTTTTGCATTTTTACCTGTAAATCATCTTCAACACCTTTGAAACACAAGTGTTCATAATGGTTCAGTGAGCTGAAAAAGTTTATTTCATAGCTTGAAGTGGTCCTGGCATGTTTCACTGTTCTTGTGCGCCCCTGCCTAATCACCCATTTGGGGGGAAAGTACTTTCCCCAATTTTGTGTCTGTTTTGCCGTACCAGGTTCCTTGGGCAGGAGCTTGAGCCTCTTTTATCACCCTTTTCCACATGCCACATTGCAGCGTTAAAAAAACAATCTATTGATCAGGAGCTAAAGTAGATGGGTATTCACACCAGAACTAAGTCAGAACCTCACTCCCCAGCAGAAAGGCTTTGGGTCGAGACCCAAACACAAATCACAGCAAAAACTGAGATTTTGAGCCTGCCGCGTTCCTTTCCATTTACACTTTTCCTCCCCACTTTTCGTTGTGCTCCTTTTTTTCCTTCCTCCCCTTCGTTCAGTGTCTCCCCGCTGTCTTCACCATTTTGGTTAACATCAGGTTCTGCAGGAGCTCATTCACCCACCCCTCCCATCACCTGCCAAAAGCTGGCGTGTGCAGTATCTGCTTTGCAAGGAGCCACCGTCTCTTTGCTCTGACTGTCTGAAACCGCTCACTAACCAAAGGTGAGTCGCATCCCCAAAATGATCGTGCGGTTGTTTACATCGCTAGGAAAAATGAAACTCTTCTGTGCTGCTGAAAAGTGAGTAAACCCATTGGTTTTGTGCCTGTGAAAAGCGGACAAGCTCTGTTTATCTGTTTCTCTGTGCTTATTCTTGACTTCACAACCGTTTTCCCCGGTTTTCAGGTGTCAGCAACCTTTGAGATAGCAGGATTTGCTCTGGACCAGTTCAGCCTGGGATTCTGTGTAGCCTCCCTTCCCTGTTAACCGTGTACGCCTGCAGAACAGAGACTTGAGAGAGAGGAGAAGTAAGGATGATGAGGTATTTCTGATTAAACTTTGCTGCCAACAGCTGATTTAGAAAAGTTACATTACACCCTCAAGAAAAACAAAGGTACCTGAGCCTAGAGTATCGCTGATCCCTGTACACCAGCCTGCTGCCGTGCCTGCCAAACCCTGTCCTTCATCTCGGCCCTTCATCTTCACGCCTGGCTGCGGCTCTGTGTATCAGGGCAACCCGGCCAGTTGTAAACTGGGAGTGCTTTTATCCAGTGTCATTCACAACTGCCTCCCCATCAATCCCCCCAGCCTGGAAGCACCCTGATGTCTCCCTAATAGGGGCTGGGATTATTTATAGCAGTTTACAGGTGTGCTGCTCAAAGACCGCACTGTAAATCACCTCCCATGTTGTTCCGTGATGAAGCGTCGCTACATTATTTAACAAATTGTCCCAACGTGACTCAACAACACGCAATGGAAGAACTTGCCACAGAAATGTCATATTGAAAAGGCCACAGTACTGTGTGTATTTAGTTTAGATTTGTCGTTGCAATTGGTATTCTTCTGGCAGTTTTGTACTCCAGGAGTGTTTTCAGCCTCAGAAAAGCAGAGTGCTTCTAACCTGGGGTGTCAGCGGGGCGGTACGATGACTGACACACGTGACACTGTTAGACAGCGGGCGGTGCAGAGGTATTGGGCACAAAAAAAAAGATTGGGCTGTGTGTCTGCGGTTTAGTGACAGCTTACTGCCTCGAGTGTAAGGTAGCGATGTTGTACAGTGCGTGAGAGTGGTTCTGCCTCCGTAGAAGATTGAGGTGCAAGGAAGTGCCAGCCAGAAGTGCCTACAGAGATCTCAAAATGAAGAACTACACATGTTCAAGATGTTGGTCCATCGTATTTGGCCTCAGTCTGAGCACAGTGCTCTCCCGGATCACGGCAAGGCTTGTCATTTTGAACTGAGAGGAAAGGTGGAGCAGCATCTTCTTCCTTGAAAGCCTGGACTGCAAATGAACCGCATTAATTGTTGTATCGGCCCGTTTTTTTTTTTCTACTTGCAAGTGGTTTTCCTCCTTCAGATGTGCGGTGTAGCACTATGTGGGTTTACCCTGTTTTCTGTTTTTCTTTATTTGACCAACAGCAGTTTAAAGATTGTCATACCTGAAACATACACCCGGTTGTAAGGTCAGCTGGCTGTCCTCCAGGCTCAGCTGCCCGCACCGGGATCGGGCACAAACCCTGGTGCCAGCAGCCAGCTCAGCTGCCTGTTCCCTCTGGCAAGAAAACTCGCCTGCAAACACCCCGGGCGTCTTTGGGAGGCAAAGGAGGGAAGAAGGGATTCGGAGGGGTGAAGGGAGGGCTGGTGCCAGTGATTCAGGGTTTGGAGGTGTATGAATTAGAGTCAGAACTGAATAGCCCTGGCAATGCCTCTTTTGGTTTCTAAGGAGTAATTTGTTTTTCAGTTTAACCTTCTGAGTTTTCTCAGTTAAATCTTAGCATCAGCCAGAGTTCTCTTAATGTGAAGTCCAAGACCTTCTAAAACTATTGGTGAGGATGTTTAAGATGTTATTACAGAAATGAAGCTGTCATTTCCATGCAGAAAACGGGGCTGTTCATGTTCACACATGTCTGTGCACAAGAGGACCCTCTTCAATAAAACCGGCCTCAGGGAGCAGAGCTGCATCCAGAGGAGCTGTGGATGCCCCATCCCTGGAGGGGTTCAAGGCCAGGCTGGATGAGGCTTTGAGCAACCTGGGCTAGTGGGAGGTGTCCCTGCCCGTGGCAGGGGGTGGCACTGGGTGGTCTCTAAGGTCCCTTCCAACCCAAACTGTTCTGTGATTCCTCAGGAAGGCCCAGGGACTGCATAGCTCTCCCTGCCTCAAAATGGTTTTAAAATTGTTTTAAGCCCACTTCAAACAAATGCAACAGATAGGGAAGGGGCTTCATCGTGAATAATCCCCACAGGTTCTCTGCAGCAAAGCCGCTGACAGAGGGGACAGACCCCATGTGCGCCCCACATGAGGGGGAAGGCAGCAAATCACACATGTACCAGACAGCCTGCCTCAGGCTAGAGGTTTTATTGATGCTCCAGCCTCAGGAAAAGCATCACTTGGAGTTTGTGCTTTATCTGACACCAGAGAATCCAACCAAAAGACCCGAATCCGAGGGAAGTCAGCTTTTGCTGTTCCGCTGCCGCTCTGCTTCCCTGCTGCGGCACCCAGGAGACCCAGCTTTGAAAAGGACTGCTGTGTTGTGCTGGGGAAATAAACCATCTCTTGCTGTAATTTTAGGTAAGCAGGTGTTTTGTTGGACATGTCCTGCTCCCAGTGTCCTGGGAGCAAGATACTCAAGCACATTATTGGTGCAGCTTTCTGGAGGAAGGGTTGGTCCCCTGGTCTGAGAGCTCTCCTAGGACTTGGAAGACTTCTTTACAGTTCCTCATCAATCACAAACTTCTGTTTTTCTCTGCTGTAAGGTGGAGCAGCAGCACATCCCTACCCCTGGGATGGTTGAGGGGATCACTCTACTAAATACCATGAGGCACACTGATGCTAAGCACTGAATAGACATAAAGACCCAGAAAGAATTGTAAACCTCTAGAAAAAAAAAAAATAATAATTTAAAAAAACCAAACCAGCCAGTCCATTGGGCCCCAGTGTTAAATACACTGTCACTCACCCCCAGCAGGGTTTTCCCGTCCCTGCCTGCACTCTTCCCCGCGCTGCCGCTGCTCTGGCGATGGGAGCCTGCGATGTGTGTCGAACACGACTACCGCAGCACACACAGGCACTGGAGTTTGGACTCCTTCACGGAGCACACTCACCTTGGCACTAGGAGCCTGGTGAAGTGATGTGTTTTGTGAAAATAAATAAAAATGTCATCTACATAAATATGTCACAATAGGTTTAGTCTCTGGATCAAAGTGCTCAAAACAAGACAGCTTTGAAACAGAAAGGTAAGAATCAAAATTACACGTCCCTGCGAATCAGCTCACATGCCAGCTGTTTAACTGAGGCGTACGTATCGCGGCTGGTTAAATGCCAACCGCTCAACAGCTGTCCGAAAAAGCAAAACCCTCTCCCCAACTTCCCATGGCTGCCCAGTACACCACCCACATGGGATGCCTGGGAGAGCGGACGCTCGGCTCCAGCCCACGCCTGCCCCGTCTCTGCTCACAAGGATCTGGACCTCACCGAGTCCTGGTGCCACTGACCCTCAAACCCACATGTGGGCAAGAGCCTGTGGGCTGGCTGGCTCTGATCCAGACTGTGCAATGAGTTACAAGTGACGCTGCCTAATTTGGGGGACAAAGCAGCTCGGTGGGTTGGGGGGAGAAGCGTTGGCTTTCATACCCCAGCCAAATACAGCCCGACCTCCCCAGCAGGGAAGAGGTTTTGTGGAAGAGAAAAGGCTTGAGGTGAGTGGTGGGTGGGCTCTGGTGGCTGCAGCCCTGCCAGTCTGTGGGACCAGCTGGGGCCCAGCCTCCAGCCCTGGGGCCAAGCAGCACTCTGTGGCTCCTAATTTCCCTCCTCTCCTCCCCTCCCTCCCCAGAACCCATCGATGTAAACTGAAATGAACAGTGGTTTCAACTGCACTTTAATTAATTTAATCGGGTGGGAGGGTAATGGGGAGCAGGCAGCCACTGGAAGGGCCAGTGGGAAGGGTTTGTGGGCATCTTCGCGTAAAGTATTTAAGTACAAGCAAGCTGGGACAGTTACCTATCAAGGCACTAGGCACATCCGTTCACAGTCACATTTAAAGATGCTGTGTTTTAAAAATGTATTCTTAAAGATTCTGAAGTTCTAAAATGAATAACAATTTGTAAAAAAATTTTAACAACTTGGGATGTAAAAATTATTTCATTAAAGATTCTGAAGTTCTAAAATGAATAGCAATTTGGAAATAAATTTTACAACTTGGGATGTAAAAATTATTTCGAAAGGTGACATTTTGCTTTGTTTTTTTGCATAGCATGTTTTGTGTGTGTGTGTGCACCTGTAGGACAGAGGCTTTTACCACCGCTAAGGTTTGTGCAAGCCCTCCTCATCACATCCTTTGGGCCATTGGGCTTCATCTGGCTGCCCCGTGGGTGCCGCTGGGTGTGTGGCTGCCAGAAGCCCACCCACGAGAGTCGCAGCCATTGCTGGGATGGGAATGGGACCTGCACACAGCTTGTTTGCTGCTGCACACCCCCCGTTTCTGCCCACAAAATAAGGCGAGAAACTGAACTGCTTTACCCTTGCTTAAAAGTTGTAAGCGCTGCTGCCATAAAATGTTGCCATTGTGATAACACAGGACTTTTCTGGGGCTTTCCCTCCCCATCTGGCACGGGCTGGCTCGCCCAGCTGTGTTTGACATGATGGTTTTGAATGGCTTTGGTAAATATAGACAAAGACATCTCTCTGTAAAATGCCCTCCCCCCAAAAAATTATGTTCTCAATGTTAAAATGTATCCCACCTACTTCCCCGGCTTTCCCTCCAAAATAACGTGGTGCCACTGTCAAGAGAAAAGCTGTGAGGCGTTTGGCTGAGTACGTGGGTAAGAAAGAGCTTTCCACCATGAGCACAGGGGTAAGAAAGGGCTTCCCACCACGCAGCGAGCCCATCTCCAATCCAGGAGGCCATGTGTGCCCACACATGCCCTGAAAGGACTCGGTCCCCGAGTGTCACCTGCAAACAGATGAGGAGAACACGACCAGCTGGACGGTGCATGGCAACACCGCTGTGGGTCTCCTTCACGCTCCTGGTGAAGCTATGCA
>NW_010103276.1:0-15730 GCF_000699245.1 Pterocles gutturalis | reverse complement strand
CATGTTCCAGATTTAGACACTGTTTTACACGCAGTCAGTAGAGAGGAGAATGATTCAAAGACCTAAGCGTTGTTTCAGTTTAACCTACCTTGATGTCAGAGCAGAGTAGTTTGAAGAATTTGGGTGCTGCAGAACACCTCAGTACCTCAAAACACAATTCCTTATGCTCTCCAGTGGGCATCCATCTGAAGTTAGCATACATCTGTGACAGTTTTCACCGTAGTTGAAACACAGGCCACAGCTGGTTTCAGTTCAAAAGCATAAGCAGAGGGGAAATGGATCATTTTTTCTGCGAGCTGAAAGGAAGGGTGGAGAGCAGAAAGGGTCAGCAGCTCTCTTGGGGAGAGGGAACGGAGGAGGATTCCCTGGTAAGAAGGAGACCTTTCTGCTCTGGTGAGGTGTCAGCCAGCTCCAACCCCTGCCTCCCCAGGCATTCAGTTCTCACTTGCAGGAACTGCAGCAGATACCCGCATCTTGTCAGGCCCCTCTGCAGAGGCACAGGCTCCACCTCCATAAAGGAAAAGTAATCCACAGGCCCCGATGGAGTGGCTCGGTTGCATGAGAGCACTTGCAAAAGCTCCCAAAGACAGTTTTATGTCATCTTTACTGCTGCTGCACGCAATACAGTGGGAATTAGCTGAGAGGAAGCTGGAGGAGGTGAAGAAATTTTGCTTAGTACTTAGTGATGAAGAGCTTGCAGCCCCACTTACCTGTGCAGAGGAATAGGGAGTGTACGGAAACTTAGGTGTTATGCCATTATAACCATCAAACTCTTCTTACCCAATGACTGCTTAGAGTCTTTTGTTTTCGTTTTATGTTCTCTAGGCACAAAATTAAATGTTCCAGCCATTTCCCAGACAGTTCACAATTCAACCATGAGGAAAAAGAAAATATTAAAGGAATAGCAGAGAACGTCAGAATCAAGCAATGAGGTGAGTGAAGGAGCAGTGCATGAGGCTGATGCATGTGGTGGCTGCCGATGAGCCTGAGCTTTTCAGTAATCCCACTGGCCTTGCGTGTTTAGCCAACCCTCAGGAATTATTTTTTTAAATTTCTCTGTTCTTGCAAAAGGCTTTTTATGAAACCAGTACTGTGGGCAGGGATTTTTGTTACAGCAACTGTCATGGTACAAGGAGGCATATAATCGACCCACATTTCTTATCCCTTGAAGAGATAACAATTCTCAGATTTGTAGCTGCAATATAATGGGATGATGTCAGATATGCTTAAAAATAAGTGACTTCATTCTCTGGTGTGGGGAAGTAAAGTGAAAAAGAGGGAAGGACTGAGAGGCAGAGAAGCTTCAGCATTTTTTCTCTTTTGGGGGAGTTACCAGCCAAGTAAGATAAAGTGGATCTATCCTCTGTCTATACAGCAGCTTTTCAGAGGCAGCGTAGCCTTGTAAATCAGGAGCGCAATGTTAACAGCAAGTGTGGTGCTGGCGTTTTTTGTGGTGTCTCTGCTGTTTATGCAGTTTCTGAAACTGCAGTGGATGCGAAGACGGTTTCCTCCTGGACCAACTCCATACCCCATCCTTGGAAATCTGCTGCAGATTAACTTCAGAATTGATCATGAGATCATTAACAAAGTACGTATTTTCAGGCAACTAACTGATGGGCTCATAAGCTGAGTGAAAAGTAAATGGGGTTGTTTAATTTAGTCTTCTTTTGAATGTTATGGAGGGATTTATTCTAAATTGTATAAATGTGAAAATAGGTGGGGATCATTAAAATATCTGTTGCTTGGTATGAAAATTTCCAGCTTACTATGAAACTTGTCATTAAAGCCTTATGTGCATATGAACAAAACAATGCTGATGATAATATTCCTGTTTTACACATAGGAAAAAGATAAATTTTAAAGCAGAGTCTTTAATTCTGTGCAGTCTTTTGCATGTCTTGTGTTGACTGTTGTTGCACTGGCAGTTTCTGTATGTCCTGTGAAATAGCTACTGAGTGCGTATGTGTTTCCAGTATAGAGAGGATGAGTATTTGTATACTTATTCAACAGTTTTTTCAAAAGATCTTAGAATATTTTTTTTTCTGGCATACAATTTGGTCAGATTTTCACAAGAGACTTCAGTCTGCTGAGCCTGATTGAGCTTTTAAGTAGCTGAAGTAATTCCTTGCGTGCCTGTGCTCGCTCTCTTTTCTAAGTCTAGCCGTAATGCACAGCAGTTCTAGAGTTTTGTCCTAGTCTTTTACATTCCTCATAGGGATGTATTAATTATTGAACATTTAAAAATATAAGTAATAGCACCTCACTTTCACTCTTTGTTCTCAACCTTTCTTTAGTAATCTTTAGTAATGAGACTTTAGATCAAAATCTGACTTCAAGATGTATTATAGGTAAGAGTAGATCTGATGCTCACTGCGTGAGGTCAGTCACCCCTGGGGCATCTGCCAAGGGAAAAGATCTGGTTCATTGTGTTTGATGGAAACGTACTGGTTCTCACCCTTGTTGTTCTGACGCTGCTTTGTTCTTTAGATGACCAAAATTCATGGTAATGTCTTCACCTTATGGGCTTCAAATATTCCTTTAGTTGTCCTGCAAGGGTTTCAGGCAGTGAAGGAAGGTCTGACTGTCCATCCTGAAGACATTGTTGGCAGGCCAACATGCAATACCCTTCATCTTTTGACTCATGGAAACGGTAATTACTATTTTCAATAGTCTTTTCATGTGTTCTAACCCTGGTTTTGGAAACTGATTTAGAGCCTTGAAGTCCTTAATTTACAGTGGAGAAAAGGTTAATATTTTCCTGAGTTTTTATGAAACATTTCTTTTTTGGATTCTGTTGGAACAAGAATGGCGGAATATAGCTGTTGTAAGAGTTTCTACGCAGATGGCTAAACTAGAAGAAGAAAGGAGAGGAAAGAGGAATGCTACCAGACTGCTGGCAAAAGTTAAAGAAAATTTCAACCGAGAGAGAAGCTTCTTTGACATATTAACTGTATCAATTCATTAATTTATAAAGAATATAACAGCATTGGTTTGTTTTGATCCTAGGTGTTCTGTTCTCTAATGGTCACCTCTGGAAGCAACAGAGGCATTTTGGGCTTGCAATGATGAGGAAAATGGGAGTAGGGAGAAAAGACCAGGAGATGCAACTGCAAGAGGAGGCCCGTCACCTGGTGGAATGCTTAAAGGAAACAAACGGTACGTGACTCAGTACGCAGGGCCAGTGAGGTGGAAAAAGCTCGCCTCGCGCGGCTTGTGGCAGCTCCTCAGTAAGAGAGGAAGTTTGTTCAGATTGTGCTGCTGAATAATGGGGTGAATCTCAGTTATTGAGATAATGGGGTATGTTCAATTCTTATTCAGGTGTAAAGGAGAGGAGCAAAGAAGAGAAGGTGGTTCTCTCTTCAGTTCAGCTGCTTATTTATACAAGGTCTCAGCTGAACTTTTTTGTACCCTGGTTATTGCCAAACGTGAGACCTACTGGTGCCACTGTTCTGTGAAATCTGGGTGTTTCTAGAACTACTCCTACTACTTCTTCCATTCCCACCAGCAGTCTTGCTTTTTTTAACCAACAGTGTGTTTTAGATGCCTGGAGTGACTCATGGCTTCTGCCAAGAAATTGCAATTTGCCATCCAGCAATGTAATTGATGTCAGCAGGGTTTAGAAAGTATTGTCAGCTCTCTTTTCAGTGGAGAAAGCCGGAACAGTAAGCGTTAATGGTGAATGCTCTTCACTGTGTTTACAGGGAAACCTCTGGACCCCACTATGCTTGTTGTTCTTACTGTCTCAAATGTGATTTGTTCTGTGGTTTTTGGACATCGCTTCTCTAAAGATGATGAAAATTTTCAGCGCTTGATTGAATCCGTTGATATTATAACAGCATTTGGGAACAGCGTCTGTTTTTTTGTGAGGAAAATTATTTTTGTTTGTTTACTTTATATAGACAATGGAAAAAGGCAACTTGCTTGTTACTTTTATACTAAAAATAAAAATGAGTGCACCTGGAATTGTTGGAATACGCATCACAACAGTTGAGATATGGCTTTATAACGGTGTAAATGCAAGAACGTGCATGGGTTTAGAATAATGATTAAGCAGTAGGGAATCCACACAGCTCAGTATTTCTACTCCATCAAGTTGTTTTGCATGTCACACACAGGTGACATTTGCTCTAATCTGTGAGAAGGTGTATCTAAGTAAAATCCCCATGCATTCCGTATCCTACAGTCAGGAAATAAACCTGCGTTGGGATGTTTCTGTGTTCAGTTAGCAGATGAGTCGAGGCAGTCAGCCTGGATCTGGTTTTTGGTGATGAGATGGAAACGATACGTATGTTGGCTGAACTGAGAATGGGGACATGGTTTACATGAGGTCCTTGCTACTGAAGTTCAGCCTAGCAGAGAATTGGGGTACGGAGGAAGTTCATTTATTCTTTGTACATCACGATGGAAAATTTGTAGCATAAAACTAAGCAAAATTCTTCTCTAGGGAAAAATGGGATGAAGAAAGGCTTTAATGAGCCATGGGGTCAGCACTATCCCTTCAGTGTAACGGTGAAGATGCAGTTGTCAGTGGCTTTCATCTGCTTTTTCCACTACCCAAAAGCCTGTATTAGGTTTCAAATTTATTTTGCTGATGTCAGTAGTATCACGTATCTAAAATATTTCTTTTATAGGTATATGAACTATTTCCCTGGCTTTCAACGTATTTCCTAGCACCAGTTAAACATTTTATGGCCAGCATAGATTTTGTGAAGACTCTACTGGCAAAGGAACTCGAAAGCCACAAAGAAAAAGGAAAACTGGATGAAAATAAAGATTATATCGATTACTATTTGGATGAGATAGACAGAGTGAGTATCTCTGAACTCTTCTTAGGCTCATTAGATTACTCATCTTCTTAGGCTTATTCACAAAGTTTTATTTTCTAGCCCTTTAAATTTTTTTTTTTCATTTTGGATAGTATCAGTAAATATTCCTGTGTTGCAAGGTGGTTTAGTTCTTTTTTGTGTGCCATAACTTGATCTTCCCAATTCATATCTGCAGACTAAAGGAGATGCTGATGCTACTTATGATGAAGAAAACTTGATGCAGAGTGTTTTTGACCTCTTTCTGGCAGGTACAGAAACTACAGCCACCACTTTACGTTGGGCATTGCTCTATATGGTGGTTTATCCTGACATTCAAGGTAAGCACACCCAAACAGTTACTAAACTGGTCTGTTAGTACACACTTAATATTTCATTTTCCAGTTGATTCTCTGCCAGTAAAAATAAATACTAATAGAAGTCTTTTTATACATTACCTCAGAGCAGTAAATGTAGCAGGAACCTCAATAGTCTGATACAATGACTTTGCTGCTATTATTTTTAAGCTATTACTTGGGTATGCCACCCATAGACAACTTCAGTGTCAAATTTAGTCCAGGTTGTCTGTATGGGAATTTGAAGGCATTCCTATTTTATAAAATATCTTTTTCATCTTGCTGGCTGTTACTCTTACTGTCAAAAGCAATAGGAAAAACTATGAGTATAGAGCTTGTAGGTTGATTGCTGTATATTTAAAGCTGCGTATTTCTCCTTAGAGAGAGTCCAGAAGGAGCTGGATGCTGTTCTGGGTGGTTCCCATGTAATTTGCTACGAGGACAGGAAAAGGTTGCCCTATACAAACGCTGTTATTCACGAGATCCAGCGATACAGTCATATAATCTTATTTTCACTTCCCAGACAGTGTGTGAGGGACACAGAGCTGCTGGGATTTCATGTTCCAAAGGTACAAATATGCTGCGTATTTGAATATCTGATGTCTGGCACACTTGTAAACTGATTTAATGTAATTTTTTAATTACTGAAGCCACCTCAGCTAGTGATTCTCAAAACACCGTCCTTTTTAGGTTTCTTTGGATTTAATTGCTCATTCAGTTGAAAAGCAGCTGTGACTGAAAACTGCTGATATCAGGAGGTCTTTGGTACATTAGATGCATTTAAAAAGGCTTTTGAGAGTTTTCTCAACTGGGGACATGAACTCTTGTGTCCTATGGGTTCTGGCAGTGCTCCTCAGCTATGACTGTCTCTAAGGCTGGCCTTTGCAAGGAAATGTCACTTTGTCCTAACTACTGGTAGGTTCTTAGATTGTTGACAGAAAACTTGTGAATGGTGACTGGTAATAAACATCCTAACAGGTCTGTGCCTTGTCAAAATGGCTTATCAGCTGGTGAGCAGGGGCCATCCAAAAACGGAAAAAAGGTTTTACTGAAAAACTTGGAAGTTTGAAATTATTTTCCTATCACAAGCTTCTAAATGCAGTATCTTACAAATGTTATAGTGAAACTAAAGTATTTTCAAGTTCTGTAGCAGAAAGGTACGTTAGGGCTTGTTTCTAAATAGTCTCCCATCATTGCTTTTCATGTAGTTCCGTTTTCATTCCTTTTTTCTGAATCTCCTCCAAGCAACTTGTGTTGAGAAATTATTGAGTAAGAAAGGGAAAAATTAAACCGATACTCATGATGTTCTGTATCTCAGAAGCTGACTAAGTAATAAAAATACTCAATGACAATAGGAAAAATAAAAGCAACACATTTTAACAACATGAACGTTTAACAATCCTAACCATTTATTTTATTGAACTTACTGTCAGCAAGTAATAAAGGAAGGGAAGTCGCAACAGTCTCCAAAGTTTAAATTTCTTATGAAATGTTTTCAAGCTTGATCTCATTTTTGAAAAACCTTAATTTAAGACTTCAAATTCTTTGCTCCTTTGTCATTACTTGCTTGTCTGATGAGTATGAACAATAAGACAGAACTGAATCCGCTGCTCCTTTTTTCAGAACACCATAATTTTACCAAATATGGACTCTGTTATGTCTGATCCTGGCAAATGGGAGACACCTGATCAGTTCAACCCAGGCCACTTTCTGGATAAAGATGGAAACTTTATAAACAGAGAAGCATTCATACCATTTTCATTAGGTATGTGCACTGAGCAGGGATTTATTTACTCCACGTGATCATAGAATCACAGAATGGTTGGGGTTGGAAGGGACCTTCATGATCAATGAGTTCCAACCCCCGGCCATGGACAGGGACACGTCCCACTAGCCCAGGTTGCTCAAAGCCTCATCCAGCCTGGCCTTGAACCCCTCCAGGGATGGGGCATCCACAGCTTCTCTGGGTGACCTGGGCCACTGCCTCACCCCCTACACAGGAAAAAATTTCTTCTTAATATCTAATCTAAATCTGCCCTCTTTCAGATGAAATCCATTACCCCTCATCCTATCACTACACTCCCTGATAAGGAGTGCCTCCCCTTCTCTCCTGTAGCCCCCTTTCAGAACTTAGGATCTATCCATTTTCCGACATAACTGGGAGGGCATCTGCAATAGGTATATGAACACGTTCCTCTGTTGTAAAGATCTGCAGAAGGAGAGAAGTCCCATTGGATGTGGAAAAGATTGGAAGAGACGGAATGTCACATAGAAAAGTTTCTTGTGAAAGACAGATCCAGTTTCTTTTGGAGGAGAGATGCAGTTATCAAAATAGTAGCAGCAAAATGCCTAGTGCTAGGAAGACTGTAAATGTCAGCTATGCAGCCATGGTGATAATTTCTGTAATGTCTCACTGGATGCTGTAAATACAGATGAAAACTTTTTGTGGATATACAAGCAGCCTTTCAGTTCCAATCATTAAATGACAAAGTCAGTTAAGAGAAAAGGAGAAAGTCTGCAGAAAACAATCAAGCAAATAAAAAAAACAAAGCAGGTTAGAAAGGAAGGTGTGCTAGCAAACCTTTGCCTGATTGCCTTTTCTGTCTTTTCACAGGGCAGCGTGTGTGTATGGGGGAGCTGTTGGCAAGGATGGAGCTCTTTATTATCTTTTCCACCCTGTTGCAGGCATTCACGTTCACCCTGCCAGAAGGAGTGAAAGAAGTCAGTACAAAGTTTGTTTTTGGGAGCACAATGAAACCAGCTCCCTACCAGCTCTGTGCTGTTCCGCGGTAGGAAAGGGTGCCCCACAGATTCAGGGAAAACTTACTCTGCAAGATGGTTTCTGCATGTGAATTTCTTTTTGCATGTCTTAAGGCTTTTTCTTACCTCTTGATTTAGTTGATCACTATCCTGAAAGATGCTTTTCAGACAGTTACATCCTGAGGATTGTTTGTATCCTGAGGATTGTACCTACAAAGAGTTAATCTTTTGTTCTTGTTTCTGTTTGGAAAATGGAAAACCTTGGATGCAGGAAAATCTCCTGATGCATAACAAATAAAGACATTAAGGGAAGAATTAGAATTGGGCCTCATTTATTGCTAACTGGAAAGAGGATTTACAAGAAAGAACTTGAAGCAAAGTCTATCAATTAGAAGTCTCATGATTAAAGATGTACGCATTCTTTCTCTCTGGTGGTTTGACCTCTGCCGGCAACTAAGCCCCACACAGCCGCTCGCTCACTCTCCCCCAGTGGGCTGAGGGAATTGGAAGAGTAAGAGTAAGAGAACTCATGGATTGACATAAAGGCAGTTTAAGAAGTAAAGCAAAAGCTGTGCATGCAAGCGAAGCAAAACAAGGAATTCACTCACCACTTCCATCGGCAGGCGGGTGTTCAGCCATCCCCAGGAATGCAGGGCTTCATCACGTGTGAGGGTTATTTGGGAAGACACAATGCTGTAACTCCAAGCAAGGCCAGGTCTCAGCCAGCCCTGCTGATTTCTTGGGAAATATTCCTGCCCTGGGAGAGGAAGAGGAAGAGCTTTCTTCCTTTATGCCTTCTGTTCCACAGCATGCATGGAACAGATAGGGACCTTAAATGTTTCCTCCATTGCACCTTCATCATTTTACAGTTGGACTGGATGATTTGAAAGGTCTTTTCCAACCTAAATGATTCTATGATCTCCCACTTCCTTCCTCTACCCTAGCTTTATACACTGAGCGTGACGTCCTATGGTATGGCATATCCCTTTGGTCAGCTGGGGTCAGCTGTCCCAGCTGTGTCCCCTCCCAACTGCTTGTGCACCCCCAGCCTCCTCGCTGGAGGAGTGGGGTGAGAAGCAGAAAAGGCCCTGGACTCAGTGTAAGCACTGCTCAGCAGCGACTGAAAGATCCCTGTATTATCAGCACTGTTTGCAGCCCAAATCCAAACCGTAGTCCCCTGTTAGCTACTATGAAGAAAATTAACTCAATCCCAGCCAAACCCGGCACCAAGCCACAACTGCCATTTGTGGAGACAGGCTTAGCGGTCTTTCAGTCTGTCTGAGAATATCGGTGGGTAGAAACACAGTGGTGGTGAATGCCCATCTATCAGCTGTGCTGTAGCAGCTGTTCCCTGAAGCCATGCAGGGCAGTGGTTGGAGGCTGATTGACCTGGAGGTGTGGAAACCGTGGTCTGGCAAACTCCAGGCTCTTCCTTGTGGATAAGTGTATTTCATGTCCCAGAGCCACAAATCCTGTGTTTCTGTCCCAAAGACAGGGCGCTTGAAAGAAGCAAGCTGAGGCACCAGTCATCTCAGCAGGTTTCAGAAGATTAGTGAAAATGTATTTCTCTTTGGGTGTTTCGCTGTGAGGGGATGGGTGTTTTCCACAGGGAAGCATTTACCATTAGCATTTCAATCTAGGTCTGTAACATAGGGCTGTAACTGTCACTGTTGTGTGGTGTCCAGAATCCCTCCCGCGTGCTTGTCGTGGTCTGACTGCAGGCATGTAAACTCCCTTGATGCTGGGTTCATACCTCCTGCGTGTGCTGAGCCTTGGCAAAGAGCCCTGGCTGCAGCCTGTTTATTCTCAGGTGAGCACGTATCGCACACGCGTGTCAGGACTAGTTCTTTCTGGGGCCCTTAGTTCTGGTTGTAGATCAAGATTTGTAGTAGTGTTTTCCCATTATTTTTTTTTTTATTTGTGTGTTTCATAATGGATGGACTTCCTGCATGCATGTGCTTTATCTATCGGGCAACTTTCTGATGCTTGCTCAAAATATCCTTTAGGGTATCCACCTTTACGGCAAGATGGAGAAGGGTAAATCAGAAGCAGGCAAAACCCTCAGTGGAGTTAGCTGTTGCAAATAAGTTAGGAAAAAAAAAAAAGATATTAAACCCGTTATGTTTTCTATTAAATTTGAAACTCAACAAATTTTCCTTTTTGCATTAAGCATTAGATACACGTTATCTATCTGAAGATAAATGTGGGCTTGTAACTTTTATCAGCCTTGCTGTTACTTCATAGACATATATATGGAATATATTAAAAAAATTCTTAAAAAATTTCAAGATTTAATGTTCCCTTACATTTGCATACTGAATTTGTACGTATGGCTATTGCTTTTCTAAAAGCATTCATGAAGTATTTGTAGGAGCACATATCCACAATAGTTTCAGAGAATTAGATGGAGAATTTACATGTGGATATGTGTATCTATGTTGCCTGGAAAATCTTGACCCTAGTTTTTTAAGACACTTCCTACAAATCCCGTGATCCATATTTGATAACTCTAATCTGAATGAGAGGAGGGAGAGGGGTATGCATCTCTTAAATATGCCTAAGCATGAGCATGTAATGGCTGGGACAAAAAGGGAGTGGCTGCTAATAAAGAGGAAGGGTTGGGGCGGGGAATAGTTACGATATGAAATTTAACCTCTTATGAAAAAACTGGTTGAGCAACCAGCCTTCCTAGCTTCAGAAGACTATTTTCAATAAAGACAAGCTGGTAAAAGCAGCTGTTAAAATGTTGACAATCAGTCAAATTCTTACAGCCTTTGCTGTATTTCTTCTAATTACGCAGTTTGTTAAGTTGCAACAAGTACGGAGACGACTTCCTCCTGGACCAATCCCTCTCCCAGTTCTTGGGACCTTGATACAGCTGAACTTTCAATTTAACCGTGATGTCCTCATGAAGGTATTTACTTTCAGATACTCCTAATTGTTTAAAAGTCTTTGTACTTTCCCATTTCTCATGTTGTTTGCTATGTGAAAACATCCTCTCTTGAAACTACATTGGTAAGATGCTGTAATTGTTAACTAGCCATTGTGATATTGCGCTTGCCTTGGTTTGGAATTCCTGTTTTGGCTGGCAGAATAAGAAGTTATTGTCAGATAAAGTAGGTTGCCGGGCTAAGAAAACTGGTATTGAAGTTCTGAATGTGTGAAAATAGTTCTGATGCTTAAACCCCTCACCTTTTAACAGGGAATTTGACAAATTCATGTGAAATGTGATATCCTTCCATCACCCCTTACACTAGAGTTGAGAAATTCATGTGAAAATTGATAGCATTTAGGATTAGATACTTTTAGGGGTAATAGATCAGATTTGCAGTTAGGGAAAAGAAATACTTTTTAAAAAAAATTATTTTCACAGCATAGATTTTTAGCTTTCTGAGCACTGGCGTTCATTAGCCTGAGCAGTACATAAAGATACTTAAGAGGCACTCTGTATGTATATGCTTGTTTGTATTGACAGGATCTAAAAAAACCCCCACAAACCTTTTGTTAGTTGTTTTTGGAGGAGTACTTCTGTGCACACAGCTGCCCCTATTTCATTCTGTTGGTTCTTGCGGTGCTTTCAGGATTCTAAATAGACAACTCCGGTGGCTTCTGTCACTGCGATGTGGATGAGACACGCCAGTTGCTGTCACCAAGCAGCACGTTCAGACAGGAACTGAGGACACTGAGACAGAATGGTCTTAGGTTCCAGTACCGAAATATGCAAAGGGGCGGGGGGAAAGAAGGAAGTAACCGGTCCAATCTCTACAAGCCCGTTACTCCTCTGACGTTTCTGTATTCCTCTTGTACCACTTCACCAGTACAGATGATAGAAACCCTCTTGAAATAAATTCATGCATAGAGAATGCCCTTTATCAGAGAAATCACTGTGAGTTGAGCCTTGGCTTGTATACAGTAATAAAAGCTACCTCATGTTTCTTGGCAGAGATCTTTGGCTCTGAAAATCTGGAATACTCAGTTGTTTCCAAGAGTGAATGCTGGCAAAGACATCTTGATTTCTCACATATAATTGTTATCTTGTGGGAAAGATGGAGAATATCATTCCAGCTTAGGGCTGGTCCTATAATCAGTGTAGAAGCAGGTTAATCCTCTATTTATTTCGCAGTGTGCGGGATTTAATCTGTGCTTTCCTGGCTTCTCTCCTGTCCATAGCTGGCAAAAATTCATGGCAACGTCTTCACCTTATGGTTTGGGTGGGCCCCAGTGATTGTACTGAATGGATTCCAAGCAGTTAAGGATGGTATGACCATGCACCCTGAAGATGTTTCTGGGAGGCTAGTGTCTCCTTTCTTCAGAGCAATGGCCAAAGGAAAAGGTGAGAATTTCTTGCTGTCAAAATTGCACAGAAACATCATCTTGACAAATTGCAGCTCTTTCGCAGCTTGTAACCATTTCCAAAGGTGCCACAGTAGCAGGGTTTGTCTGTGAGGAATGACTACGAGATGAACTGCAAAGGACGGAAGGGTGAAATAGCCCTTGGCTGGCAGGAGGAGAGAAAGACCCGCAAAAGAGGAAAGATTTATAGTGCCTTGTGTGAAATATTTCCTGGAGCAGATTCACAAGCGATGAGGTGAGGTTGTGCCGCAGAGAAGTGGAAAAAGAGCACGAAACAGCACACGTCCTTGTCCTGGACTTGCTGCTTCCCACCACTACACTTTCAACTGAAGAGTGAACTTGACAGTGCGATCTTCTTCCCATTCCCCTCCTTCTGTGAATATTTTCTTACTCTCACAGTTGCATCTAGAGGTTCAGCGCACTTCTGTCTCAACCTAGCTGTAGGTTTCCTACTCCCCAGCCATACTGGAAATTCCCAAACTCCTGACTTGCATGATGAACACGCGCATTATGAAACAACCTTTTATTTGGGACCTTGATTTTTTTTTTAAGGAAACTGAATTCCTTAACTATGTGTAATGTGAATCTGTTTCTGTTATTGGTGATTCTTGTACTACCTTTAAAGATCCCATTAGTATATGATGTTTATTTCTCCTGAAGTTATTTGTCACAAAGCCTAAGTTCTGAACTTTTCTGCCTTGTGGACAGGAACTTTTTTCCCTGGCTGTCTTTCCCCTTTTCCCTTCATGAGAATCATTACCCTGGTCAGATGAGCTCCAAGCACAGGAGAGAGCAGGAGGCAAGCACTTCAGAGAGCGTCTAGAAAAGCAGCTGTCAAACTTTCTGAGATAATTGGTTGTCTTGGATCAATCTTGATCCTCCAAGTCATCTGCTTACCCGTCTGAGTTTGTCCATTTTAGCCCTGTCCACATGTGTATGTGCCACAGCTGTTCCTTTGTGTCTTTGTCATTTAATGTAGTCTTTGTCTACAATAAATATGAGCATGATAAAGAGCTTTTCCTTGAATGGATGCAGGGATTATGTTGGCAACTGGTCACACCTGGAAGCAGCAGAGAACGTTTGCACTGAGGACTCTACGCAACCTTGGTCTGGGGAAAAAAAGTCTGGAGCATCGAGTTCAAGAAGAGGCCCGCTACCTGGTAGACTTCTTTGCCAGTATGGAAGGTATCTCTGCAATAAATTCTGATTCATTCTTGTCCTTAGTCTGATGTCTTTAATAGAAGAACTTCTCTGTCCTGCTCTGAAATTAAGGGCAGCTTTTGCTCCATGAGATAGGGTGCAGGGTCTAACAGTGTCTACGTGGAATGGATGGACAGTGCAAAGACTGCAGCCTTGTGTTTTCACACCCTGTGGGAAATTATTGTTGTTCAAAGTTATTTACAAAACTGCTAATATTGGGAAACAAAACTGCAGCTTATTTATTATTTAGATCATAGAATACTTAAAGTGGAACAGGACAAGTGGTGTTCCGCAGGGGTCAGTATTGGGACCAGTGTTGTTTAACGTCTTTGTTGGCAACATGGACAGTGGGATCGAGTGCACTCTCAGCAAGTTTGCCGATGACACCAAACTGTGTGGTGTGATGGACATGCTGGAGGGAAGGGATGCCATCCAGAGGCACCTTGACAGGCTTGAGGGGTGGGCCTGTGCGAACCTCATGAAGTTCAACAAGGCCAAGTGGAAGGTCCAGCATGTGGGTTGAGGCAATGCCAAGCACAAATCCAGGCTGGGCAGAGAATGGCTTCAGAGCATCCCTGAGGAAAAGGACTCAGGGGCGTTGGTTGATGAAAAGCTCAACATGAGCCAGCAGTGTTCACTCGCAACCCAGAAAGCCAACTGTATCTTGGGCTGCATCAAAAGAAGCATTTGTAGCAGGTTGAAGGACCTCTCTACTCTGCTCTCATGAGATCCCACCTGGAGTACTGTGTTCAGATGTGAGGCCCCCAACATAAAAAAGACCTGGACCTGTTGGAGAGAGTCCAGAGGAGAGCCACGAAGATGGTCAAAGGGCTGGAACACCTTTCCTATGAGGACAGGCTGAGAGAGTTTGGGTTGTTCAGCCCAGAGAAGAGAAGGCTTTGGGGAGACCTTATAGCAGCCTACAGGTACCTAAAGGGGGCTACAGGAGAGATGGGGAAACACTCTTTATCAGGGGGTGTTGTGACAGATTTAGATTAGACTTTAGGAAGAAATTTTTCACTGTGAGAGTGGTGAGGCAGTGTCCCAGGTCGCCCAGAGAAGCTGTGGATGCCCCATCCCTGGAGGGGTTCAAGGCCAGGCTGGATGAAGCTTTGAGCAACCTGGGCTGGTGGGAGGTGTCCCTGCCCATGGCAGGGGGTTGGAACTCGATGATCTTTAAGGTCCTGTCCAAGCTTAACCATTCTATGATTCTATGATGTCTGAAGATGGTCTAGTTTAACCTCTTCTGAAACAAGGGTTAAGCAGAGCAGGTTTCAAAGGGCTTAGTCCAATTGGGTAACCTGTTCCAGTGTAAAATTAGCCCTACAGAAAAATGTTTATTTTGTTTAGGCAGAATTTAATGTATTTTAATTTTTGCCTGTTGCCTCACTTGATACCACTAGCTCCATGTTCTTTATTTCCCTCCAACAGGAATTTATACACATTTAAGACACTTCTCCAGACTAAAGAGTCCCAACTCTCTCAGCCTCCCTTCCGTCAGATTCTCCAGTCCCTTAATTGTCCTGTGGTCCTTTGCTCAACTTGTTCCAGGATGTTGGTGTCTCTCTTGTACAGGAAGCCTACAACTGGACCCAGCACTCCAGATGGGTCTCACCAGTGCTGCTCAGAGGGGAGGGATCACTCCCCTTGACCCGTCAAGCAATGCCTTTCCTAATGCACCCTGGGATGATGTTGGCCGCCTTTGTCTCAAGGGCACATTTCTGTCTTCATATATGGGGCTGGTGCATAAAGGTATGGACACATCATCAGTGCTGATGAATGAAGTCCTGTAACGCCAGTTGCATGTGCTCTGGAAAGCAGTGACTAGAATCTTGTCTTCGTTACAACATTTTACCCTGATCAGCCCAGTCAGGAGCATGTGAGCTGGATTTCCCCACACTGATGGTTGTGCAAAGGCACAGTAAATCAGGACATGCTGTGGCTCGCCTTGTATCAACCAGAAGGAATTAAATCGAGCCCAGTCCCATGGTTTACAAACTGGGAGAGACTGAGATGTGCCCCCATGTGCAGGGGAAGAATGCCCAGAGCACTAAGTTGCTGATCAGAACGGTGCAGGGGGTGTTGGGCAGTTGCGTCGCTACACACAGTTGTTGATGGTCATTTGTTCCGGAGTCACAAGAGAGTTTTCTTGGCATTAGGTTTTCAAGTAATTGCTTTAAAAGTAGTTATTAGATTGTTGACACAATTGGTTGGAAGGAGTTTATGACGTTTTATCTTCCTGGAGGTTGTACATCTCTA